>NW_026854204.1:0-145098 GCF_026571515.1 Ruditapes philippinarum | reverse complement strand
TGTCGATCTTAGGGTATTTAGTAACCGAGGGTGAAAAGACTTTTACTCTATCTCAATTCATTGAGAAGTTGCAGCACTGAAATCAGTTTTGATAGGAAAAAAAACCAATGCAAAATAGTGATTTTTGGCAATTTTGAGACGTCCCCCCGTTGCCATGGTAACAGAAAATTTACGGTTGAGCATGCTGTGACAGAGGCTATGGTCTAGTCAACATTTGTGCCAAGTTTCATCAGTATTGAAGCATTTTTCATAGTTTCATAGCAGTTTGAACTTGTTACAGGAGGCTTTTCAATGAAAACGGCCATTTTTCGCAATATGCTCATGGGGTAAAAGGTTAATATGTCGTTTTCCTCCAACAACACATACTATTAAAGTAATTCTCATTTGCTGAGCAGATACAAGATACGGAAACTCACTATATTATATGCATCAGGCTCTTGAATTATCCATAACATTCAGGGGAACTTCGAGTATAAAAAGCTCCACTATTCAATGTCCAGCATCTACTTTTGGCGCCTAATAAAGTTAACCAGATAAAACTTGGCTCACCTTGAGTTGTGGCAGTTATAATCCACTTGCGCGCATTGTCAGGGAGGAATGAAATATCTACCTTTCTTATTATTGAACCTTAGACCATTTTAGTTTGTGTTAAATTGTAGTTTTATGTGGGAAAACTCGATGTTAATTTATAGAGAGCGCACCTGCCCAGTGTTTGACTCTTAATTCAGGTATCGGTGGTTCAAGCTGTAAGTCTTATATGGTTATGTTTCTTTGCATGTCAAGACCAATGGTAATTAAGTTTCCAGGATTGAAGATAATATGATTATCAACTGATGAAGCTTATAAAAGCGGAACATTCCCTTCAAATTTGAGCAAAAATGAATACTATTAAAGCTGCATGCCTCCAGATTAGTAAAAATATTTCAATAAAATCAAACTTGAGAAATATGTACTACGATTTTAGGAAAAGCAAAATGATTCAAGATTCAAATAATATTTTATATGTTATGTGCGGTTAATAACTGATGTTACAGTATTTACAACTATATTTCTACTGCGTTACTAACGCAGTAAGGGCTATTTATGCATATTTTGACCACTTTTTGGTAATTTACGTGGGTTGTAAGTGCCATTGATAATGTGTAAATTGCTTCCTTTTGGTTATTTCACAATATTATACATTTAAATACATTTTAAAAATTTTCATGAAAATTAGCGTGAATCTGGAGGCGTGCTGCTTTAAAGTGTATACCCTGATAATGACTCAAAATTTATCAATTTTTTTATACTTTGCCTTTAAAAGAAGTGGTAATTAACATTTTTCTTTTAATTTGTGTAGTAATCTTCCATTATGTATTTCAACACAAAAATATCAAATCAAGACGTTGTTGTAATGTTTAAAGAAAATATATTGTATTGTATTGTATTGTATTGTATTGTATTGTATTGGTGTATTGTATTGTATTGGTGTATTGTATTGTATTGTATTGTATTGTATTGTATTGATAAAATTATATCTTATGAAATATTTTTATAAACTTTATAAACAGTAAAAATATGGTGTTCCCACAGTATTATTGTGGTTGATTATTGAAATAATTGTAACATAGATTGTCTCTGTTATATAACAAACATGGGTATTGAACGCAATTCTCTCTAAAGGAAATCAAATCAAGCTTATTTCTTTCATACAATAATTTCATAAAAAAATCAAAATACTAAAAAATATTTTAAAAAATACAAAAGATACATAACTTTATACACTTTAATGCTTGTGTTTGTGTCGGAACCACAGACTGTCGGTGTAAAAGATTGCTAAAGTTAGGGAACACAATATCTATATATCCAATAAACACACTAATTTTGGTTTGTGAGTATAAGTGTTTCATTTACTAGCACTATAATCATCTTACGCCCCTTACATCTATTTACAGATAGAGTGGAACCCTGTGTGAACTTGTCGCAGTTATTTCCCATTGACCGTAACTTCGATGTCGCGTTTATAAACAGAGTTGTCTCTCTTTGTACGTGATCATGAATATCTTTTACATACCTTAACCATCGAAGTATACATAATTATAGCTTTACTTATTCAACAAGCGTGTTGGCTTATTTTATGATCATTTAGGTAGTTAAAAGGTTATCTACCTCACGCTGTCTGACCTATCAATATTTTGGAAAGATAAATAACTGAATAAGATAGACATCGAAAACATCGTAAATTGACTGAAATATTATATAAAAATCAGAGACTTATATTATAGATAATAATTAAGAATATAGCTCTGTGATGAAATTATAATAATTTCCTATTTTGTTGTTTTTTTTTTTTCATAATATTTATCTATTATCATAGTTCTTTTTCTTTTCTTCACGAAATAAATTCCATATATTCTTTACAAACCATGTCAAGCCATAACCTTTTATTTTACATACATGTACGTCAACATACTAAGATAACTCATTCTCGTCTCGCTTGAAGTATACGGTACGTGGTTTGATTAATTCACTAAGTTATCTCCGGGACAATTAAGTTACAAGTCTAATTAAGGAAATCAAATCGAATACATGTATATTAAACTTTCTCTCGTGAAACATTAACAATTTATTAAATTATCTTTCCCAAAGAAACTTGTGCTAACGAACGTCATCTAGATATACATAAGCCATGCGATGAAATGTGATATTAAATAAGACATGTGATACATGGGGAGTAAATAAAATAAAACAAAACTTAATATTTAATTTTGGAACTGAAATTTCAAATAAATTTAATTCTATTTGATTTCTCAAGAACTGATTTTCTTTTTGGAGGGGGTCCAACCGTCTTTACTTCTGTTGCTTTTTTTAGCAATTAGTGATGAAGTATTTTGTATGGAAGTCAAAATACTACTTTGTTTACATTTTGTTACTTTTATGACTAATAATTTCACATTCAGCTCTAATTTCTTCCTGTAATTAACATTTGTTAAGCTCTTAAACCATTATTTAAACGTTATAGAACTCAGGTTTAAACTTCTTAAAGAAGGAATTAAATATTTGTTTCTCAGGCAGAATGTACATGTGTGTGAATTTTCGAGCTTGCGATTTTAACCACAGATTTTAGCTCCATGTTTTAACTAACTGTTTATTGAAATGTAATGCCTAGATATTCACTTGAACACATTGTCCAGTCACGTTACAGAACAAAACAGAACAGAACAGAACATGTCTTTCAAATTACGAAACATACATACATTGTGTAATATCAAATCATTTGTAATCTAATCAACATTTAGTTAACAATTAATAAATTCCTGTATAAACAATTAATATTTTGTAAGAAAATGGTGATGTGATATGTATTGTAGAAATAAATGCACAAATTCAAGGAAATAAATCTGGTAAAATTTGACCTCAAACTTCCTCAAATTTCAAAATTTCTGTATTGTGCTATTTAGTTGTGCAAACATACAAGTTTATCTTCTTGTGATACGATATGAATTGTAAAGTTATACATTTATATTTAACCAAATCAGTCTATCAACAGTCCATTATAATACAGTAATTTTAAAACAAATTAAAAATCATTGCCGGTAAGGTAAGCTGTGCTCTTATTTTAAGGTCATATGGTCTTTTTTAATTCAATAATATTTGATCAGATCTACCAGAGACTTATATGCTACAAGTATAGCTTTGTGGGTCTGTCCATATAAACAATGTAGAAAAGACATAATACAAATGGATTTGGCCAGGAGATTTACAACATCTGCAGTCCGTTCGATAATAAGTCACATCTAACAGGTCTGTAACAATTGACAGCTCTGTTAATTAACAATAATAAATTGACAGCACTGTTGATTAACAATTGACAGCACTGTTAACTCCAGTTGCAATTGACAGCACTGTTAACTCCAGTTGCAATTGACAGCACTGGTGGCTCCAGTTGTACTGGTTTTGAAGAAGACCCGGATATCCCATGGTGCGTGTGTATTTCGTGCACGCGTAGTTTATAACTATAACCATGCAAGATAACTTCCCAGTTCACATACGAATACAATTATAATCTAAAAACCGTATGGGTCTAGGGGCAGCATGAAATACCCAAATATTGCCCGAATATACCCAAATATTGCCAAAATATACTAAGAATAAATGTTTTATACTAAAAAAGTGCTGTTTTAATTATGAATTACAATATACACTTTCACTAAGATTGATCATACATACCCAAATAGCATTGCGTTTTGAACCAAAATATACCCAAATACAGTTTACTCCATTAAAGCTATATTAGTTTTTATATAAATAATACGATGGAAAGTGGACACTTGTATGTAATTTTAATTTCAACAAAGTTTTACCCTAAAAATATTATCATATCTTTATCTTGAATTGCAATTCTAATGAACCAAGATAAGTTTATTTTTTACAACATCTGAACTGCCTATTTCAACAGAATAAATGAAAGTTAACGCCGGCTAAGTCATGTATTTCATAAATATTAATTCATTTTCACATTATAATCTGTATTTTATACAAAGAAAAATGAATATTGCTATATATTTGGTTATATTTTATGGAAAGCGGTATGGGACCCTTCCGCCGTTACTATATAATTCAATACAAATTTCTAATGACGGATTTCCGCCGTTAGAAATACCCGCTCCGCCATAAGCTATCCACTCCGCCGTAATACTTGTCCGGCCGAAAGATTCCGCCGTTATAATGTATGAAATTTCTACTGACGGAAATCCGCCGTTAAAAAACCCGCCCGGCGTTAAAAAATTCCTGCCCCGCCGTCAACTATCCACTCCGCCGTTATAACTGTCAGTCATTAACTCGACTAACTCAACTGAAATGTAATTCCTATGGAAAGCGGTATGGGACCCTTCCGCCGTTACTATATAATTCAATGTAAATTTCTAATGACGGAAATCCGCCGTTAGAAATACCCGCTCCGCCATAAGCTATCCACTCCGCCGTAATACTTGTCCGGCCGAAAGATTCCGCCGTTATAATGTAACTCAAATGAAATTTCTACTGACGGAAATCCGCCGTTAAAAAACTCGCCCCGGCGTTAAAAAATTCCTGCCCGCCGTCAACTATCCACTCCGCCATTTCGTGTCGCCGTATGGCTTATAATGAGCATAAAATTTGTGAAACATTTATAAAGAATTCGTCACCTTTTGCTTCCCTTTACCCGTCAGGGCATCGGCAGACTGCACCGTTTAAGATGACCAAGGCTGCCGGTGCCCTGACTGAAGCCGAGGGAAGTGCCCTTCAATGTAGACAGAGACGGCGAAGAAGGTTACTATGGTGTGTAAGCCCCTAGTGCGGTTAGACGGCCTGAACGGCGGCGCCCTTTGTTGGCATAAAAGACATTTTCAGGGCCACCTCCTTTTCGTGTTGTCTCAGATACTGTACATTTCGATGTCCTCATTAGTGACGTACTTTTATCTCAAAATTAGCACTCCGCACTTAACACTTTGTGTTAAGGGGTGTTTATTTTGATAATTTGACCCTTAATTGTTGGCATGGCCAATGGGCCGGACGCCTGTGTTTTAAGTGCTTCACTTATTAATTAAGGGAGGATGGGCCCACATTAACTATAGACTACATACGTACATATATATAGATCTACATACTCAGTCGCAATGGTTAGGAACTCGGACACGTAATTTTGTGATATCTTGTATAGCAAATTCAGGGGCGTAGCTTGAAAGAAACCAATGTGTAGGCACTTGTGTTAGGGGGGTCCGGGGGCATGCTCCCCCGAAAATTTTTGAAAATCTACATTGCCATAGCTGCATTCTGGGGTATGTTAAGGCATGTTCTGAAGGAAGAGTATTCATAATTTTGCTGCATTTTCGATACATCAATATAAAGATGACAATACTTATATCACTAACTCAACGCAAAGCCACTGTGACATTTTGGCAAAAAGAGCTTTTTTCCGTAAATACCTTTGGGTAATACGAATCCAGAACTATACATTTAAAAAGAACAAATTTATGCAAATTTTGAAGCAAATATCAAAATTTAAAAATTCAAAATAAGGTTGTCTAAATTTATATAATTAGAAAATAATAAAACAATGATCAAGAAGATCGAATGCCAAAGCACCCCTTATACCGGAAAATCGGTATTTAAATACCAATTGATGATGAAATATCTAATGTCACACAAACAGCATCGGATACATTTTCTCAATAAGATTTTATGCTCCCATAATTCATAAATGAAAGTCTCTTTTTATTGTTTATGGTGAAACATATATAGAACATAGAATATGACTGTTTACGTGAGTAAAACATATAAAGAAAGTAGAGACAACGCAAACTTACACCTCCAGTACACTCTAAATCTCAGTGTTTTGATTCCAAACACATGTGAAAACACCTATCTGTAACAGTTTTAAAACATGTTGCGGTGTTTTCACAAAACACTGATGTTTCACACTAAAACACGGGTGTTTTTTCCTAGAAAACGTGTTTAGGTTTTTGTCTGAAAACACCTAACACGTGTTTTGGGACTGTAACAGATTTAAAACACGTTTACACGTTTTAATAGTTTCCATGTTTTATTTCAAAAACACGATCAAACCAAAAAATGTGAACAATGACACATAAACATATTATACACATTTAAATAACATTTTGAAATTTAGGTTAAATACTAATTGTTCTTCATTACTGCACATAAATGTTAAATAGATCAAGACACCCTACCATTATCATAATAGTATTTTTATATACTAAAATTAATATTGCATGCCTGACAGAGTGACAGTAAAGTTAACAACTTTTGGAAAAACAAACTGAGGTAGCATTTTCTACAGGTGGCAATTTTACTGTCACCTTGTCAGCCATGTTACAATCCAATGCAATATACCCGAAATTCTGGTGTTACCAATCACAAAATTAAAAAGAGCATTTTCATTTTCAAACTTCAAACAATTAAAAACAAGGCAGTCTGAAGGACATCTATATCCCCTTCGCAGTGGACAGGAATCTGTACTTCTTGATCTTTAACAAAAACCATGTCTTTTAGAGAAAAACCTGGCTGTTGTGCCATGGTCGTGAATTATTTATGCTAAAATATTTAAAATCTTCCATGTCAAAAAGTTATAAAAGAGAATATTTGACCTCTACCTGTGACCTTTGGGGCAGTGACCTGATTGTTGCGCTCTGCACATCCTATTATAATGGTGATCATTTGTGCCAAAGTTATTTTAAAAACTTTTCAGCAGATTAAGTTAAATTTAGGGGACACAAAAGTGGACCATTAACATTTGACTTTTAAGTGTGACCTTGACCTTGGAGGTAGTGACCTTGTTGTTGTGCTTTGCTCATCATGATATAAAGGTGATAATTTGTGCCAAGTTATGTTAAAAACTTTTTTCATCAGTTGAAGTTATGGAGCGGACACAAAAGGTAGACTTTTTAACCTATGACCTTAAGTTGTGACCTTAGGGGTAGCGACCCGATTATTGCGCTCTGCACATCGTCTCATACTGACCATTTGTGCCAAGTTATTTCAAAAAAATTTTTTCACAGTTTAAAAAAAGTTATGGAGTGGACATGGAAGACAGACTGAGGCCATTCCTGTAATCCCCTCCCTCTATGCAGAAGGGGATTAAAAATGAATGTATAAAATAAATACATAAAACAGATTACAGTTATATTTAGGCAAACAATTAAGTAAATAAATAGATAGACAATTAAACAACAAAAGCAAATTGATATATGGATATCAGTAGAATTTCAGGTAAAATGAAAACATATATAAAATGGATTTTAAATTTTTACACAGTAAAGCCTACCTCCCTGTAAAATGTAAAAAACCCGGTTTTTAGCACATATATGTATCATATTTGGGTTGGAAAAAAACAAACAGTATTTTCAGACAGTGTCAAAAAAATCGGTCATTCAATGTTGACTGTCCGGGGGGGGGGGGGGAGTCAAAAGTCTGTGCACTAGTGCTCTATTTTCATCCAGTAACAGTATATATCCTGATGGTTCATAAATATCTTTTGTTGTGGTGCGCTTAAGGCTTAGACAAAAAAATGGTACACTTTAGCACTCTAAAATGTTACAATGCAACTTTATACAATATTTTGATAAATCATTTCTTTGACTCCGAAAACACCAAAATTTAAATGCACAACAAAGGTGCCTGATCAGTGAAAACTAGTGATCTCTGTAAATAATTCTGCTTACCACTTGAAATCAGTAAATGAAAATTTAATAAATCTGATATCTGATATGATAATGAAGTGAGCATGTGTTAAAGTTAGACAGTAATACATCAACAAAATACAAACTTATTTAAGACATCAATGCAATATATTAAACTTACTATAGCATGTACAAAATAAGAGCATATTAACATTTGCAAACAACAAATAGCACTAATACTTCTTAACTGTAATAAACAATTTATAAAATATGGCATTTTAATGCTTCATTGACATAAAAATGTCACAGTCTGCAATAACAAACTGATGTCATAAATAATAAAATTAGTGTTTAAACACTGCATTATTAAGTCAATCTTTTCTGCTAGTGAATAATAATTTGATAAATCACTGGATTTAAAAGTTCCTAAAAAGAAGCATAGTCTTAGCTGTTTTGAAAAATATTGACACTTGACATTTGCTATTTGAAATAGAGCCAAAATATACAGCTTCATGTTCAGACATCAAGAGGATTTCAATGTCTGATTAAGGAAGCCTGGAAGGGGAGGGATTGCACCATCTATGCAGCAAAAATAAAGGCACTGATCAGCTGATGGTTACCACACAGCTATTCTGCACCTTTGTTTTTGTAAGTGCAAAAAAAGCAGGTTTTTTCATGGTAAAATGTAAGCTGTTAAGAAGTCAATAATATGTCCATGACACAGAAGGTTGAATTTTATTTAAAATGTTGGTTCTATTTGTTCATTAGTTTTTCCAATTGTTCCACAAAGTGTAAATACCCAGCCGACTTGTGACTAAGAAAGGCTTGTTTAAATAATGTTTGTTGCATGAATCCAAGGAGTTGTGAAAAGCAGTGGGATTTTCTAGATCCATTATATAATACCAGCTTATCAATAAGAATAGCCCTTCCATGAGGCTATCTGTCTCAAGTGGTATCTTGCACTGGTCTCCAACAATATACTGTTTGTCCAGTTCTATGTTGTTAAAAATAAAAACAAGGCTTCACTTGGAGGAGTATTAGGCTGTGATGACAGGACCTTTAACAGATTAGCTTCTTCAATATCCTGCAAAATGAACATGGAACAAAACAATGAATGAGTACCATCCTTCATAACAGGATCAGGGAAATCTTCTACCTTAAGCATTTCCAACCAGCACATAATAAAGTGTTAGTTAATGTCTGCTTCTGGAGCAGTAGGTCAGAAATTCGATCTTCTGCCATGCCATGCTGAGCAGGGCCAACATTCGTCTATTTTATATAGTGACAAGACAGGCAAAAAATGAGATACCATGTTTGACAAAGAGGCCTATCTATAGAGATACTTATCATATACTTAAATAAGTTTACAAGTCAATCCATTTAATATGCTATTTTGACAAAATTGTAAGTTGAAAAGGGGCATAACTCCAAAATATAGTTTTAAGAATAACTCCCCTTGTCTGAACAGTGTGTCTTGTAATGTAAAGCAAATATAAAATGAATTTATCAAAGTCTTGTGCTGATACCTTTGATAGTTTTGACATTAATTCATTTAATAAATTTCAGAATTTTGTCCCTTGTCAGTTACAAATGTGTCTTGTCATGATTAGCGGCTGCAAGTATTCAAGTTAAAATTAAATTCAGTGGTATTATACAAAACTGACAAAAAAAATTCCGGTAAATTTACTATACCTTATGTAGAACTACAATTTATCTAGTCTTGCACCCCTTTCCATGTTTGAATCCTGTATTACTTTCTATGGCTCTTATAACGTCCAAATCATCTTTGCACTGCAACAGAAATCAGTAATTCTAAGTAAACAGAAACGCACACAATCAGATCCTAAACACAGCTTTCAATTATGAATATGACAAAATGAACACAATTTTTAACAATTTTAACCATATTTGCATTAAAAGTGACAAAAGCACTGTAAAAACAAACATCAGCCACAAAACAAGATTATGCCATGTTGGATTTCCTGCAATATATCTCAGGATAAAGTCGCAATTTTTTTAAGTCCAGTCAGACAATGTATTTCAAAGCACATTAAAATTAAAAATTACATATTTTGTATTAAAAATCAGATATTTTATATCTAAAAAAAAAACAACAACAACAAATAATCATTGTCAGAACTATTTGATTAATGTACAGGTGCAGAAGCATAATCAACTTCTGACTGGGTCTCCTAGGTTCAACACAACCTTGTTATAACATGGTAGTTTGAATCCTTTATATAGACCATGTTAGTTAACCACATTATATCCAAACAAAAAAGTATTTATTATATATTTAAAAAAAATATGGAATTTTTCTTTCTATTCTATACCTTTTGTGAATACAATTTTTACCCTCTTTTAAACATTATTATATCTTAAGCCGCATTATAACAAGGCTGTGCTGTATGCATAGTAAGATTGCAATGATATCTTTTAAATTCTTTTTCCTTTTTCCATAAGGTTGCCTGCCCTAACAGTAATCTTAACTCATACCTCTTTTCCTCCAGGTTTAAGTGTAGCTACTGCTTCAAACAATATCTCTAGATTGTCAACAAATGGTTGGATGTGGCCTACTGCAAGAATTAATTTAATTTCCAACAACATCTGAAAAAAAAAGAAAAACAATTATTATAATTAGCTTATTTGATAATCATATGATAATTAAAAAAGGAAATGTAGCAAAACAGCGTAGATCACAATATTGCATTTTCCAATGTTCAAATTTAAGTTCTGTTATCAGCTTAATTGTTCCGTTCTCAGAAATATTGTTGGAGTTTAACACCTGTTTCAATAGTATTTCAGTTATATTGCAGACATTTTTGCCAAGAAATATTATACTATATATCAGATTTTAATAGTCAACTGATAAGACAGAAAATTCAAATCTACTATTTTTTCATGCAACTTACAAGATGGTGTTACAATTTCTGTCGCTATGGTAACAGTTGTGGACTCTGTCTCAGTCTTTGACATGTTGGCATCTTGGGTGTCTGCCCAAACATTACAACAGTGTCTTTTGGAATATCTGGTTCTCATAATTGTTGGTCTTCTAGAAGCATCAATACTTAGTTTTGAATATGTCAAGGATGGCGTTTTCTTCCATTTCTGTCACATCTTTTTCCAGCACAACAATCAAACTTCCTCCTTGCAACTGTTGCTTGTCACCAGCTAAAATATTGAATAAAACTTGAGTTAGTGTTTCTGAGAAATAGCCATCAATACCAACTAGATCGAAGTATCAAACTGTTTGAATTATTTATCAAACTACAGATCTTTTCTGTAAAACATAAGACAGTCATTCTAACATAACAATTATGTATTGTAGCTATCAAATACTATATAGATGAGATCTGTAGTTATATTCATGAATATGATTTCTGCCATCACAAATGGATCTCAACAGCATAATAGAACTCAAATTAAATTTTGACAACTGTTCCATTCTAAATAACATCATCAAGTAGGGTTTGTTTTACTGTTAACATGATTATTATATTTTGTGAAAAGTTTGTGTTTTGAGTCTACTTGTTTGAATTTTCTTTATACTGTGAAATCAGATATTTTTGCAAGGCTAAAATTTTGTGAATAATATGATTAACATTTAGGGTTCACCATGTTAAATGTTTGTGAAAATCAAAGTGGAGGACAATAGTTATTGCAATTAGGTAATACTTACATGATGATAATTTATTGAATTTGCAAATGTAGTAACAAGATATGTTTGTAAAACATGTATGCCCCCTATCTGCAGCCAATTAGTCATGTGATAAGGTTATTATGCATGACTTTTGACCCAGTGATCAAACAATTAATAAGGGTTATCAAGTATCTACTGGTCATGACCTTAACCTTTGACCCCTTGACCCAAAACTCAATAGGGGTCATCTGCTGGTCACGACCAATCATCATACAAAGTTTGAAGTTCCTAGGCCTAAGCGTTTTTAGTTAATTGATCGGAAACCGTTTTTACCTACAAGGTCAATGTGACCTTGACCTTTGACCCCTTGACCCAAAATCAATAGGTCATCTGCTGGTCATGAACAATCACCATACCAAGTTTGAAGTTCCTAGGCCTAAGGGTTCTTTAGTTATTGATCGGAAACCGTTTTAACATACAAGGTCAATGTGACCTTGACCTTTGACCCCAAAATCAATAGGGGTCATCTGCTGGTCATGACCAATCACCATGCCAAGTTTGAAGTTCCTAGGCCGAAGCGTTCTTTAGTTATTGATCAGAAACCGTTTTAACATACAAGGTCAATGTTACCTTGACCTTTGACCCCAAAATCAATAGGGGTCATCTGCTGGTCATGACAAATCACCATACCAAGTTTGAAGTTCCTAGGCCTAAGCATTCTTAAGTTTTTGATCTGAAACTGTTTTTACTTACAAGGTCAATGTGACCTTGACCTTTGACCCCTTGACCCAAAACGCAATAGGGGTCATCTGCTGGTCATGACCAATCATCATACAAAGTTTGAAGTTCCTAGGCCTAAGCGTTTTTAGTTAATTGATCCGAAACCATTTTTACCTACAAGGTCAATGTGACCTTGACCATTGACCCCTTGACCCCAAAATCAATAGGTCATCTGCTGGTCATGACCAATCACCATACCAAGTTTGAAGTTCCTAAGCCTAAGGGTTCTTAAGTTATTGATTGTAAAGCATTTTTACCTACAAGGTCAATGTGACCTTGCCCATTGACCCCTTAACCCCAATATCAATAGGGGTCATCTGCTGGTCATGACCAATCACCATACCAAGTTTGAAGTCCCTTGGCCTAAGGGTTCTTTAGTTATTGATCGGAAACCGTTTTAACCTAAGAGGTCAATGTGACCTTGACCTTTGACCCCTTGACCCCAAAATCAATAGGGGTCATCTACTGATCATGACCAATCACCATATCAAGTTTGAAGTTCCTAGGCCTAAGGGTTCTTTCGTTATTGATCGGAAACCGTTTTTACCTACAAATTCAATGTGACCTTGACCTTTGACCCCTTAACCCCAAAATCAATAGAGGTCATCTGCTGGTCATAACCAATCACCATACCAAGTTTGAAGTTCCTAGGCCTAAGGGTTCTTTTGTTATTGGTCAGAAACCGTTTTTACCCAAGAGGTTAATGTGACCTTGACCTTTGACCCCTTGACCCCAAAATCAATAGGGTCATCTACTGATCATGACCAATCACCATACCAAGTTTGAAGTTCCTAGGCCTTAAAGTTCTTTAGTTATTGATCAGAAACCGTTTTTGCTTACAAGGTCAATGTGACCTTCACCTTTGACCCCTTGACCCCAAAATCAATAGGGGTCATCTACTGATCATGACCAATCACCATCCCAAGTTTGAAGTTCCCAGGCCTTCAGGTTCTTTAGTTATTGATCGGAAACCGTTTTTGCTTACAAGGTCAATGTGACCTTGACCTTTGACCCTTTGACCCCAAAATCAATAGGGGTCATCTACTGGTCATGACCAATCACCATACCAAGTTTGAAGTTCCTAGGCCTAAGGGTTCTTTAGTTATCACTCGGAAACCATTTGGTCTACGGACCGACGGACCGACAAGTGCAAAGCAATATACCCCCTTTTCTTCGAAATGGGGGCATAAAAATTAAACACAGAAAGGTAGAATCACATTTCTTTTTTTAAAAAATCAATTCAAATGTAAATAAAGCTATGATATTGTGAAATGTCTATTTTTTTCTATTCATATATTAAACGGTTTTACTTGGCATCTGGATCACCA
The DNA here is from genome assembly GCF_026571515.1 of Ruditapes philippinarum. Classification (NCBI taxonomy): domain Eukaryota; kingdom Metazoa; phylum Mollusca; class Bivalvia; order Venerida; family Veneridae; genus Ruditapes; species Ruditapes philippinarum. The sequence continues at coordinate 131,191 of NW_026854204.1, read as the reverse complement.
GACTTTCACAAAGTGTTTTACGCCAACAACTGTGGCTGTACAGTAGTCACACCTGTACAGATTTTCTTATGACAAGGCTTTATATTCTAAATAATTCTGAGATTCCTCTTTTGAGCACACAACCTAACACTGTGTTGTAATTGTGCTGTAGTGTGTAAAAATACTTACCTTTCTTCAGAAGGTCTTCAAGACTGCTTGCAAGGACAGATATTCTCTTCTGCCTTGTAGTGTAACACCTCCAAAATTTTGTACTGATTAGCCATACTAGTTGTTAAATATGTAATTATGAGAAGAAACTTGTAGCGTAACATGTAGATCTGACAGTACCCAAAATTACATTTTATTGAAGTACCTGTATTTATCCATAATAACTGTTCTTCCATTACAGATATGCAAGACAGGGGCAAAACAAACTTGAGATCTTGATATTTTTTAGCAACTGTCTTTGTATTTAAGCGTTTTACAAAGAGTCAATATGTTCATCACACTCTATAACCACAACTTGCACAAGAAGAGTAAAAACAAAAAAATTCTGGTAGAAATCTAGTCAATGACTAAAATCTTAACAACAACCCAGTATTTTTCCTTATATAACTCAGATACCGGAAAACGGCACCGTTCCCAATAGAAAATAGACAGCAAATTTTCCAATTCATGACTGATAAATTCCAAATTTAACACTGAAAATTACCTCTAAAAACAGTAATGCATGCCTCGGAGCCTTCCGTATTGATAAGTGATATACGATAAAAACCAAGTAAAACCACATGAGTGATATTCGTACCCAGTTCATTTCGTACTTTATGTTTAAGGTTTTAAACATATTTATTTTAGCTCGATTGCGAAACAAGTTCTTGCAACTTATATCAATCACTTTCGAGTCCGCTTCCTGGAACCAACCAGTACTGGTGTCATATGAAGAAATATGGTCGTGACCCGTATAGGGCTCGAACCCATGATCTCTGGTTTGAGAGGCAGACACCTTAACCACTAGGCCACCGCTCCCCTTTACGTTTCACACCTACTAAACATTATTTATGTACAATTGTTATGATTATCAATTTTTTTTTCAACCTCAAGCAGCAAAAATAAGCTTTAAAGTTAATAATACATGATTTTAAAGTGTATAATTATGCAAAATTTTCATCACCTCCCTGGATAAAAGAAATTCCCAATAAATATTTTGCATCTAAAATAAAATTCCCAATTTAAGTCAAACCGATGGATTTTTTCCCAATCTGTCCGGTACCGTTAATTGTACCAGCACCATTCTCAAAGTAGGGGAAAAACACTTTGACTTTCTGATATTAATTGAATGTTTTATATTTGAATATTATATATAATATAAGCGTTTCTTTACTTGACAACGTGTTCTTGCTTATCCAAATCAAAACACGTTGAATGTAACATGATATGGTTTCTGTTTTCTAGCTATGTTGTTTAAAAGTTTTATTCAGTATGTTTTTCTTTGCTGTCCTAAATAAAGTTTAAGTGTAGTTAAAAATTATTTTTAAAGTATTCCCTATATAAAATTAATGTTAACTTAGCCTCAATAATCAAATCGAAATTAATGGAATTAAGAATCAAATCCAGAGAAAGCTGAATAGTTGCACCCTTACAAAGGAACATTTATTATAAATGTGTGATAATAATATAGAACTATATATGTTTATTTGTCTTTTCATTCTAAAGTTTATAAAATATTGAAAATAAAGAAATTTAGGGGGGTGGGGGTTTATAGGAAATTTCAATCAAAAGGTTTATACAGTTACTGTTAAATGACAATTATTAATACCTGCCCCACTAACAAACTGAAAGTTCTATGCTCCTGCGTTTATGAATAAATTATGCAAATGAGCCAGGTTGAGCCGCCATGTTGGAGTTTCGTTAAGCGTGTTGGAAATTGCTATCTGTTCGTTTTGAAAGCTCGTCCTAACTTACAATTTCATTGAATGTAGGAAAACTTGGTTTTGTGTGATTGCATATTGAATGATAGGTATTACAAAATAAATATAATGAAAATCGATCAATAAATAATTGTATACGAGCGTTATAAAGTCAATTTAATTCGTCAGAATAATAAGGTTCAGTTGCAGGTAAGGCCCCCACGATTACACGTTTAAATGGATTCGTTTCGATTTTCATTCATAAACGTTTACGATATTGTTTACCGTTTAATCGAAATGACCATATTGTCTTACAAAATTTCTTAATCATTGCCTGTAATCATGGATTTTATCAATTCTAGTGGTTTATTCCAAAGTAAACAAACGGAAAATGGGTGTTTACAACCCTCCACACAGCATTACCGTGCAAAATTGCTCATGATTGACATAATACATTTTTGGTAAAAAATGGGGTTACAATGCAAAAAATGTGTGCTGACTCAATCGTGATGAGCCCTGAAAATTCTTTATTTGTACATGCATTAAAAATAGAAAGAAAGACATCATTTGGCGACTCAAATACATGGTGTGTATAGTACATAGAGGTACCACCGTTTAAACGGTATCGTTTCGGTTCTTAGCAATCGTGTAAACGTTTACAAAAAATTGTAAACGTGGGAGCCTTAGTTGCAGGGTATCGGTAAAAGACTGCTTTTTTCCCCGTTTTTGAAATTTATTTGAACACGGAGACAATTTTTCACAAACAGTAGGTTTATGAATATACTTTACGTTGCAACAGAGTTTACCGTGTGTCCATTCCTTATTTAAATTGTCTGAGAAGTTAAATCTGTTTGTTTACATGTAAATGTGTACCGTCATTTTGACCGACTGGAATAAAAACTACCATGACGGTAATAATACCCGATATGTAATGAAAATTACGCCGTGTAGTGCAAAGTTTTGGACATTGCTACTATTATTAACACTTACGTTGAATCAAACTGTTCCTTGTCAGCAAAATTGAAACCGAAAGTAGAGGTTGTTCTAGAATTTAATCGAATAAAATGGGTGGGATTTAACAATCGCGCATGCCCTGTGCGAACGTATTGTTTACATCCAGTCGTAGCATAGGGTAAGAGTGCAGACTTTGTCAGTGTGCCCATCGGGCTTCCCTTACAGGGGTATAAAATAAAGGGATCCGTCGCAAATTTAAATTTGGGTAGGGAGTTTTCCCAGAAGAAATGCAAAATAGAGTAAAAATTGGGTAATTTGACACAAAGGAAAAAATTTTTCTAAAAAGAGGTTCGATATTAACGTCCGATTTTAAACCCCCCAATTGAAAATAAAATTTTGGGAACTTCTTGATATGAAAGAACAAAATGCTTTTGATCGCAATGTTCTCTTACGAACATAGATATTTGTATAAATTTTGAATGTTTCGTCTAATTTTTGACATGCTCCAAAATTTGATGAAAAGGAACATAAACTTTATTTTTTACTGTGCAACTAGATAAAGATTTTATAAACCATATTCAATCATTAAATATAATTCCAATTTTCAGTATAAGACAATAAAATGACATTCAACTAATGAAATAATTCGAGGACCGATGTTCAAATATAATAAATAAAACAATTCATTTTCGAAGTAAAAAACACGTTTCTTTTAAGTTCTGAAAAGGTTCATAATTATACAGTTCATGCAAGGATATATTTGATTGATAAGAACGTTACCTGTTCATTGCTTTTGATACGATGATTTGAAGTATATATATTGCGTATTAAGTACATATATATACGCATATCCATTGACAATTAATTATCAAACTGGACACAAAACTAGCTGGCAAACAAAAGTGTATTTTATCACTTACTCAACTTAAAATTCATAGGTTCAACTGTACATGAAAAAATGCCATCTATTTGGACATAAAGTACACATAACCCATTTGTCAGTGCCACCATCCTTTTCATTCATTATTTGTGCATCCAGAACACTGGCTACGTTGACCAAAGTCGTCGTCAGTGTCAGCATAAGTGGGAATTTCAGAATTTGATTCTGACGTTCTCTGTAGACATGCAATACAAGACAAGGAGACGACACATTGATTATGAAAGTACACTGAACTTTTGTCCAAAGACAATAGAGGACTATCGGAGGACATATAGCGAGCAGAAGATTTAATGCTCATGACAGTAGTCGGTAGTCCTTTGTCAGTAAACGAGACAGGATAAGGAAACAGCATAGGACTGAGCAGATGACTCAGTGTTTATGACAGTGTACAGAGATGTCTGTGCAAGAAGAAAATACAGGGTTAGCAGACTGCAAAGGCTGAATAGACAGCAATTTATGAAAGGACTTGGTGATGCTAAATCTTTATGTTGGTTAAAATGCATATTTGATGAAGTAAGTTTGCAATGTCAATACAGCGACTTGGAAATTATGAATAACATTCTGCAGTTTGGCAACTTGAAATTAAAAAAGAAAACATAATGTTTTTTTGTTGTTGTTTTTTTTCTAATTAACGTATTTGAATTCATTATTTATGCATGTAGAGCTAGTTACTGTTGTGAATTTAAAGTTTTAATATTTCTATGACTATGTGTCGAAATTGGCCGACAGAGAAGATAAGTATCGTTCAATTTCGACACCCCTGTACAATTGTTATGCGTCTTATAATTGAGAATGAACTCAAGGTTAAATGTTCATAACATTCATATTTAAGGTTTATTTGCATTGAAACTAATACAAAAATACGAAATGATGACAAAGTTATGTGCCTGAGTTATCGACCCTTCTTATAAGATTCTGTAAATGTCGTTTTTTCGGAAAAAGTTACGAGCAATGGCATCCATAGACCGGAAATTTCTAGAAAAGGAAGAATGCCTAAGAGACCAAGAGCAAGTGATGACGTCACATAGTTCTGACATCGTACAATTGATTTAAATAAAGTAAAAAATGGTGCTATATTGTTAATATAATAGGAAAATGAAAGAAGGTGTCGAAATTACACCAGTGTCGACATTACCCGAAGTTGCTCTAACTATAAATGTAAAATAGTCTGGGCCCCTAGATAAAAATTGTTAATTTATATACCTGCATTATCAGACAGGTATAAACATATAGTCAATCCCATAGCTGATCATTGGACATCATGCGCCATTTCCTACATCACTAAATGTAAATAAGATTTTACTTCAATTTGTTGTTAGAAAGTGTGTGTGGACAGAAATACTCCTGCCCTGGTGGACCAGTTGAAAGACAAATTTAAATTATTTTAATCCTTAACAAGGAAACAAACGATACAACTTAAAACTACCCCAAAGTGATTTGAATACAAATCCGTGAAAAAGAACACCAACAGTTTTAGTAATTTTTGCACAAACAGAAATAACTGACCAATCTAATCACGTAACGTAAACAGCATTCCCCACCCACCTGTTTCAATTCGTCTATCGAAGCGAAAATGGACTATATAGTACATAAAACCTAACCATTCACCTGTAAAAACGTTAAAAATATTAACAAATCTGTTTAAGCAACTATTGTACATATCTGTTATGGAAGAAACAACAAAAATGAGGCAAACAATTTCTGGCGGTTTTTGTCGTCTGATCTACAATGTGCTACATCGCCAGACGCTTTACGGAGATATCAATCGAAGCGTACTCTTTACACGCAAGCATCTGGCTGCTATGATTCGAATTTATTTATTATAAAATATTTTATGTAATTGAATTCATCATAATTTGTTTCTGGATCTAGATATTTTAATATGGGGATTGTACAAAAATAATTCTAATTATAAAAAAAAAAATAATCAATTCATGTTTTTTGTGCTAAGGGGAAGTAACCGCTGTCAGATTAAACCTTAGTGTTTTCGGCCGAAACACGTGTTTTCGGCCGAAACACGTGTTTTCAGATTTCCGGATGACAAGTATATACGAATTTTCCGACACAAATGATGTTTTTGTCTCATTATTTTTTTACATGTGGCCTATTCACAACACTTGCGTGACTTCAACTCATTCAATAATGTAAAATTATTTAATTATATATTCTAGCTGGGATGTTCCAGATTCTAGGTTGTCCTGTGAAAACACCACCGTTTTCTGGGCATCGAGCGGAAAACATGAATAAAACATATGTGTTTTCACTGAAACGTATACAAAACATAAGCATTTTATATGAAAACGTCAGTGTTTTTGTTTAAAACACTGGTAAAACACGTGTAGTGTTCCCAAAATTTACAGTGTAATTCAATAAGTACGTTACCAACAGTAATGAAAGAAAAAGAATTACTATCAGTGTAAATGAACTTGGCATGTCAGAACGCTCATATTCATTTACATGTTTATTTTAAGAACTAAAAAATCGGATATTTTCAATCATGTTTTTCCTTACATGCTTCATTTCTTCTAATATTTCTCCATAAGTTACCTAAGTCTCTCTATATAGTGATAATTCAACAACCAATTATTCTCTTATTTTTAATTGTACTTTCATCAAACAGAGCCTGCAACATTTTCAATTTTGCCGTGTTAGGCTTTCTTTGAGGAGTTTTATTTTCTCTATTTCAAAGAGCTTACATCTATCCGCAACATTTTTGTATCTACTTTAGCTGGAGAGGTATTGTTTTACTTGTCTGGATAACATTGTTGAGAAATATTTGTAAATGTTACTTTATGTGCAATTTAATGAATAAATAAAGTTTCAACTAAGTATAAATTTAAAAAAAAGAATTACATCGCTAGCTTTAATAGCAAACTCTCCACCACTACGCTAATTAATGCAGAATTTGATGTGTATTCGAACACAAAACTTGTATATATCATTAAAATACATTTTAAAAAACTTATCGTAACACAGATTATGTTTCACGTTTACTTCAAAGCGACTTTATGAACTTGCCAGGTTTCAATTCTACTTTGTGTTTTGTGCTCAAGATTTGACGGAGATGCAGTTTGAACAGAATAACGTACACATAATTTAATCATGAATATCTTAAGAATGGAAGAGAATATAAAAGACAAGATGTCAAGGCTTCATTCGAAAGATATCACTTAGTTTCCTCATCAGTTGTATAAAGCTAGCACTACCGATATCTAGATATGGAATAATTATCCTGGTCGTGCATACTTGTAATATTTATATTTTGAATCGAAGCGCTCAAAAACTTTTATATTGTTAAAAACTTTATCCGTGGCGTCTCTGATAGGTTTTACCACATAACAACTTTATAGCACGGCAACACTTTCGTTATGAAATAAAACTCGATATATTTTCAAATAAGGTGACAGTTCTTTTTCTAAAATTAGGACCTACACATCTACCGCCCTTACCCTTAAATTATTATTGCATTTTTGTAATCATTTCATTTTTCATTTCTGCGGAAAAAGTGTAGGCACGTGCCTACAGTGCCTAAAGGAAGCTACGCCACTGAAATTAAGATATAAATTAATTAAATAGTATATTAATTAGTTAATTAATATAGAGTAGATCGATTTAACAAAAACTCAACGATCGGGTAACGCCGATAGTCAGTTGTATTGTTCCTCGTGAAATTTATATAAGTTCAAATAAGAACACCGTATTTAATTGTTTTAATTGTAAAACATTGCATTTCGCAAACCACAAAACGATTATTTCGAAATAAGAGCTCATATATAGCTGAACACAGGACATACAATGATGAGGTCCAATGTGGGGACAAGCTATATTTACGACCTTGGAATAAACGTTATCAAACTGTAGATCAATAAAGAAAATGAGAATATCATAAGCATGTAAAAAAACTAACATAAATAAAGCTGTCAAACACTTAGACATGGCTATCTTATTTCGTGTCACCCTTTCGGTTCCCCGATGCGGTTGACTTGGTGTGACGTCAAGCGCACATTTCATTTTATTTATGGATTAGGTACGAGGTCATAGTTTATACATACGGGCATTTCATTCTTTGCTAGAAAGATGGCGTCCACAGCAGGCAGCACGGCCGTTGATACCACGGTTTCAGGACCACAGAGTGGAGGAATTACTCAAAGATTTCAGGATTTTGGAAATTTTCTTTACAATTCCGAAGAGGGTAAAGTTCTTGGCCGCACTGCAAAAAGCTGGGGTAAGTTTAACAACGAAAACGCGACAATAATTAATTTAACCTTTTCGCCGGTCAATGTTTTTCCACGCTTGGATTGATTTGATATTGAAATGCTTTTATAAAATGAAATTGATATTTGATGTTCTGTAACTGTGTGTTTTTTGTCTCTGCCTTGTTCTGTTTTGTTATCTTTGTTTTTATTTCCGCACTGCAGTCGTATAAACTTTATCAATACCCCACCACTTTTTCGTTTGCTCGGCTAGGATTTTTGAGTATTTTACAGTCATTTTATTATCATTTATTAATTGTGGTGGTCGTTTTTTTGTTTTCTTCAAGTATTTTCATATTGATATTTGCTTTCTATTGCACTATATGTGTCAGGAACAATTTTAGCTATATAAGGCATGAAGAAAATGGATTCAGTTTCATTTTACCTGCGTTAGTAGTTTTGAGAGGTCACCTTGGATTGAAAGATGCCCTGAGGGCTGGTTATGTTTCAAGACAACTTGTCTTTATTGTCATACTTGACAGTGTATGTCTTGATGGTCTTGGTGCATAATGTCTAGCTTTATCATACAAAATTACCACTGAATTTCATGAATTACAATTAAGGAAACATTGTTTCACATGAGGGATGTAGTTAATTACTTTACTGTAGTAGAACGATTTTTGCATGTAATTTATAAAACTAGGTTAACTTGCCTGATGAATTAATTTAGTTTTTTTTTGTTTAAAGGTTCATTACTTTGCTGTGTTAACAGTTTATCGGAAACCTCGAGTCAGAATGACATGTCTAATCCGGCGGCACGAAATACCCAAATATAGCCAAATATACCCAAATATAGCAATATTTATTTTTGTTTGTATAAAATATAGATAATAATGAGAAATAAATAAATATTTATAAAATAATATGACTTAGCCTGCTATAACTTTCATTCATTCCGTTGAAATGGACAGTTAAGATGTTGTAAGAAAATAAAGTTGTGACATTTGCTTATCTATTATGAATGTACTTGAAATTTTAATTCAAGATATGAAATTTGTTGTCTACACTTACATTTTTAAGGTGCAATTTTGTTGAACTTTCATATCATATAGAAGAAGAATGTCCATGTTATTAAAAAAATAGCTTTAATAGAGTACATATACTGTATTTTGGTTCAAAACACAATGATAGGAAAATGTATATTTGGGTATGTTTCATTATATCTTAGTGAAAGTGTATATTGTATTCATGATTAAAACAGCACTTTTTTAGTATTAAACATTTATTTTAAGTATAAATGGGCAATATTTGGGTATATTTAGGCAATATTTGGGTATATTTGGGCAAAATGTGGGTATATTTGGGTGTATTTGGGTATATTTGGGTATTTCGTGCTGCCCGTCTAATCTTACTTAAGCCAGATAAGTTTTTGCAAATCGAGTCCATTCAGTTGATTATTTATTTGGCAAATTTCTCATATGATTTCCAATACTAAAGATTCTAATATATTTAAAGAAAAAAACACCAAAATACAGAGAAAATGTATCCGCATTCAGAATTGAAAAAACAAAATATAGACCATTCAAATTAACAGTTTAAATTATTTATAACCTGTGTCCCAGATCTTTATTATATACTAGTCTCACATATATTTTAGATTTATGATTTTTATTTGGGTGATGTTTAAAGTGACATTAAAATGATGGGGTTCATCATAGGTCCCAGTCTCTGCAAGCTAGCAAAAATAAACCTTTTATATGACATCACTGATAACTTTTTTTTCATTATCTAATATTTAGTGTTGGCTTCTTATCATAATTATTCAGTCATGAATGCTTATGTAACATTGATAAGAAACTTAACATAAGAAAACAAATATTATTATCTTAATAGTGTTAGAGATTAACCAGTTTATAACAAAATTATGGCCTGAAATGTGAAAAAATTATATAATAGTGTTAAACCATGTAGAATTGACCGAGTGTCTTTGATTTATTTCAAAGATTCCAAAGGTGGAATGTATTACTTTAAGCGTCTGTGGAATTGACCGAGTGTCTTTGATTTATTTCAAAGATTCCAAAGGTGGAATGTATTACTTTCAAGTAAATAAAGATGACACATAATTTTGTTTATGTTTATAACTTATATTAAAGCTTTTTAGTAAGCAGATATACCTTGTAAAAATGTCGTACTCCAGTGATTTTTGAAAACACATATTATCAGTGTATTTAAATCATTATCTAAGTTGTAACACAATAGGCCTACATAATGATGTATAATGTTAAAGTCATTGTTATTTTGTAAATAAGAAATTAACTTGTAGTGAAAATTGTGGTTAACTCTCAAGTTTTTTTTAATGAATAGTTTGGCAAGTCTCAAGTTTTTTTAATGAATAGTTTGGCAAGCATTTATGAATATATTTCACCTTTTCTTTGTCCTTAATTTTTTTCTAGACCAGTGTGATTTTAAAGGGCCTTCAAATAAAGTATTCATCCAGAGTACAAAGCCTTGCCTCTAGGCACACTTGACACTATTTACCTGCTCTGTTTGAGTGTCCCCCTTGGGTCAATATCTAGATAAGGCAAGATATGCTTGACTGGCTGTGTAGTAAATAGTGTAAGGTTCTCCATGGGGAATTTATGTCAAAACTGCCCTGATAACAAAGGAGTCCTGTCATATACAATAACAGCTTTTCATTTGATGATGTAACATAAACTGCAGTTACATTGTCTGCTTTCTTGTATTGTGTGTATTTATGATTGAAAATAGTTATGAAAGAGGTACAAACAATTATTCAATAGCTGTTTGACTGTATACAAACTTTCCAATGATGTTACAGTTCAGCTGAATTAAATTTGGTTCAAGCCTATTTGCTTTGGTAGAACACATAAAAGGAAACATTTAAGTGGAGAAAATTTAAACGAAACATATATAGGTTGGCTTACATACATATAGTGTAGATCAACACTTTCATGTACTTTCACAGTTGTTAGCTAGATTTGTGTCATGAATTATAAATTGACATCAGGTTGTGTACTATCATGTCAGTTTGCCATTATGAACATTGGTCATGCCCTTGTAACTTTGTAAGATGACTGATTCTCAATTTTGACCTAGATTAATGTAATATTTAAATAAATAAAAAAAATCATGATAAGTTCAATATTATTTTCTTAACTGTCTTGTTTGTTTATGGCACTTTATTTTAAGGATTCTAAATTTGGTACTTGCTAAATCTGTTGCAAAGTTGAAAAATTTATGGTTGAACTATGTTCTGACAAGTATCCCTGCTATTAATGACAAAATTTGCCTTTCATTAAAACAGAACACAACCCTGCCATTTCCTCTAATTTTATATGCATTTTGATATTTAAGCTATATATAGTAACAAAAAGCCATAAAATTACTAAAAAGGAAAGCTGTAAATAATCCTGGTTAAGTATTTACACACCTTAGGCTTAAAATAAATGTAGACAATAGACAGTATTCAGACCTTTGTATTGAGACTAAAGTAATTGTACAGGTAATTTTTATATCTAGAAAACTTGTTTATACAAAAATCAAAATATATTATCTTTGTATGTATTTTTTGCCTTTTCATTGTTTCAAAATGTAAATGTTTGGTTTGCTAAGAAAGCACTGTATAAAAGGTATGGTGTTTTACAAGTTGTTCAGGGCTCCAGATAATTTTTTAGGGCAATGAGTATTTACTCATTGATTTTTTTGTGAATGAGTAAAACTTGAAATCTGAAATTTGGCAGGAGTATTTTTACTCCTTAAAATGTATGTAAAAGAGTAAAACATTTATTATGCTTCCATGTTTATTGCATTATCATACTTGTAATACAAGATATGTTTGTTTTTTTCCACCTTTGATAGTCCATACGTACTGATGTATAATTTTCTCCCAAACTGGTTCACTTACTTATTGAGTTAAAACACTTGACACCCCACTCTTAATATAATTTATAGACTAAAGCTGATAACAAACTTAAAATTTATTTGCCCTTTTTAAAGGAGAGTATTTAATATTCAATAGCATTTTATTGATTGGCAACTTTTATGCCATAGTACCACTTCTATGGAGTATTGACTGAAACTCTCCAGTACAAATAATGTACATGTTATAACCTGCTCACTCTGCACCCAGTTTTCATTGCTGAAGCATTTTAACAGTATTGATGATAATGAAAAGCAACATGTATATGAGCAGTAATGAGGCAAGCAGTACACAGATTAATTAAGACTGCATCATCAGAATTTTTTATTGTGGGCTGATGAATCTCCTTGTCTAGACTTGCAGCATGGTTATTTTATTTTTCCATTGTGTTCTTTTTCCCCATCTCGCCCGCTACCATTACAGGTGTACCCAAAGTTTACTTGTTGCTGTAAGATTTTGAATTTTCTATAAAAAGTTTTTGTGTTTTCTATTACTAGATTTTGAGTTTTCTATTAGTTTAATTTTTAATGAAAATGATCTTGTTTTTTTCCATAATTAATGTTTTAATTTAATCAGAATTTTTCTTTATTTTTATGAATCATATTAATTTAATAAAGAAAATTAAATATATCATTATTTTTATATGACATTAAGTTTTCTGCATTGCTTGATGCATCTTAATGTAATAAACAGAGTGTACAGTGTCATTAAATGTTAAAACAGTCAACTTTTATTATCATTCATGACATATTTAGGACATGAGAATGAATTATTAAAATGTCACTCTCACCATAGATGCTTGAAGAATTTAAAAACAAATTCACTGAAATTGTTTGGCAAATCAAATTATTTAATGATAACTTTTTAAAATAGATAACTTTTTAAAATAGAACAACTTCCTCAAATTTGATGTGAATAACTCCATAAAATTTTGATTTGTAAAGAAATTCATAGCATATTAGTTAATCATAATGTACTTAAGGGGGGGGGGGGGTATTTAAATCATTTATGGAGGATTTTACTTCGTTTAAGCAGCTTATATGATGAAAGGTTACTTCCTCATGATAAGGTGTCTCAGTGGCATATTTATTGATCTAATTTTCATATCTTGTGATCCAATAAAGGGTTCTTGGTGATGTTTGAGACATATTTTGTCTGATATAAAAGCTGTATATCATGTTTGGTTGTTGTCTCAACACTAAGTCAGAAACTTCCATGACTGTCATGAATCTCTTTTTGAAATGCATACCTGGCTTCTTGTTAAATAAGCTCTTTGCCTAACCTTTTCTTGTTTTACTTTAGGTATTTTGGTGATTTTGATAAAATGATCTTGGAATGTTGATGGTTTTGTTTGACATGGCTTTATTTTGCAAATGTATCTTGTTTCTAGGATTGGGAGACGGATGAATTAATCTAGATGTACATTTATACTATCTTTGTAGCTGCCTTGTGTGAGATGACAGTTTTCTCAACATAGATCTCTCTTCTTCCCCAATTCTTCCTTAACTGTCAAAAGGTCAAGGTTTAAGTTCATGTTGTAGTAACTGCAGTGTGGAAAGTTTCTCTGCCAATCTTCTACTCCAAGAAAATCGAATTATTCACCACATATTGTACATGTATTAATTAGAGTATGTTTACATTTTGTTTCAGGTGAAATTACACTTTTCTACATTATCTACTATGCCTGCCTATCCGGATTCTTTGCCGGCATGTTAGCCGTGTTTTACCATACATTGGACTGGAATGTACCTAAATTGCAAGGCTCTGATACATTGCTCAAACAGAATCCAGGTATTTATTATGTATTATGTATATAACAAAGGATGTAGGGTTTCTAAATGGTGAAGGTTTTTACTTTGCAGGTGAAATTACACTTTTCTACATTGTGTACTATGTGTGCCTTGCGGGATTTTTCTCTGGGATGTTGGCCGTATTTTTCTCAATGTTGGACTACACTGAGCCACGATTAATGGGCTCGGACTCATTGCTCAAACAGAGTCCAGGTACTTTTTGAAGCATGTTAGGCATGTGTTTTTTACCTGTATTTTTGCAGGAGGACTTGGGCTATTCTTTGGAGTTTACTACTCTGTATTGGCACTGTTCTTTCTTGGTATGATAACAGTATTCTACCAGACCCTTAACAGTGATGTCCCCCGCTTGACAGGTACCGACTCTCTCCTTAAAGCCATTCCAGGTATGTGATGGATGTGCTCATAAAGAAAACTGCAATTCATTGATGACCCTGTAGACCATATGTGGTATATCATATGTTAATTATTGGATCACTTAACTGATGAAGCTGATATATATTCTTTAGGTCTACAGTTTAAAACAAAGAAAAATTACTATGTAAAAGGATCAAATCCTTTTTTGTCTATTTTGCCTTCCTTATGCATCATAAAGCAATAGTAAAGTAACGATGCCTGGTGTGACTTGAAATCCAACCAGAATAGGAATGTGTACCGAAAAAATAATTCTGGACCGTGTAATATGCTTGTCTGAAATATTGGAGAAAATTAATAAGGAATATTGTTCTGCAGTGCTGGACATGTGCAGGTTTCTGTTTGAGATGGAGGGTATTTATTATGTGATGGATCTAAAACAGTTTTAACTAGTAAGCATATGGTCTACAGGAAAGGGTTGACTGACACAAAAGCACACCATCAACCATAATTCCCTATCCTCTTGCAATACAACATTTTGTGTTCTTCATTGCATCCTTTCAAAATAAATATCGAGATATATAAAAGTGACTTAAATTACCATTTTTAAGAGCAAATTTTGGTCATGTGTCAATTGAGATAAATGAAGATGAAAAGCTTTAATGGTGGTTTCCAAATGCATGGATTTTCTTGTTTGGTTTACATTTGTGATAGCTTTATTCAACAATAGGGGGCTGGAATTACTTTATTTAAAAGGATGGTCCATTAGCATATTCAATCTTTCATGGGCATCCTTAGTTGAGACATCATTGTTGACTTTAAACCACTTGCCTGTCAGTGGTTCGACTTTAAACCACTTGCCTGTCAGTGGTTCTACTCGGGTGCTGAATTGTGCCTGAAATAATGAACAGAGCGGCAGCTGAGGTCTTACTCCACCAGTAAAGCTTGAAAGTCGCCATATGACCTTTACAAGTCAACATATATATATATATATATACATGTGATGTAAAACCCAACCAAAAATATAAAGCAATCTTTCAACTATATGGAAAAGTCCATTAAAACCAGTTTCTAATTGCTCTGTTGTCTCTTGTTGTTTAATAGTTAATTGGTAGAAACAATATTGAAACACTGTTGACTTTATTGAAACTTCTTTCTTATTTATTTATTGCACATTCCATTACCTTAATGCACATTAGTATTCATCATTATGTGTTTTAAAACACATCTTTATACAGTATGTACATGACACAATCTAGTTTACAAAATTTATGGTCTGGAAACAGGTAAAGTATAATAAAAGTTACTTCTTTTCTTCCAATTTTATGCATGTAGGGAAGAAAATTTTTTTCATTTAAAGCAAATTTAAGTGCACTTAAGTTAGCATCTTTACGCAATAGTAAGTTTAACTAATATCAAAACATCAGATTTACTCAGTATAGAGTTTCAAGTCAAATATATTTGTAAATTACTGAAGTTGTTTGTTTACTTTTTAAAGCTGTTTGTTATTTGAGTACTTGACCTACTTTTTGCTTATTTATGGCCAGTTGTGCGTCATTCCTTAGCTACAATGGCTGTCATGCAGTGTTTTTAATGTTGGTGCTGTGAATACCTTAAATGATATCATCCAAGACCTTGCTGTCAAGTTCATTATTGAACTGATAATACTCACATAAGAACATTTTAAAGTAATAAAACTTCCAAACTTTTGGGGACACAATTATTATTGATATAATTGTTATCATTGCATCCTGTACTCTGACAACCAATTTTTATTTGCCTTCATTGATAAGGGTGACCCTTGTGTACAAGTTCACAGGGTTTTATAGTGTTTTTTTTTTCTGAACCGGTTAATACTGGTGCAAAATATGTTTTACTGGTAAAGTGAAGTCTGCTGATGACTGAAATTTTGTAAGAAAAGCATAAAATTTAAACATCATCCACATTATTTTGTAGCTTTTTCACTCAGTTAGAAAAAGGTCCTTGCCATCTTAAAAGGAAAAAGTCATGAAATAATAAAGGTAAATTAGGGGAAAATAGTAAAAGGCTCTGAACTTTTAGACAGCTATCAGGAAAAACAGTGTGGTCCAGGTCTGAAATGAACTGAATTTTATTGTCTGTATTCATGAATAAATAAAGCCCCATAATTGTTTTTATGGTTTCTTGTTTTATTCACACTGTAAATATTACAAATTTCACAACAAAAGGATTTATCCAAAGTTGAAACCATTAACATAATTCATGCATGATTTTGTTGACTTGATTCATGTTGTTGAAGCCTATAATGTGATTTGATCATCCTGTATGTTTGTGGTAAGAAGGAATAAGAAATCTTAAACATATTCTGTTTTAAAACTTCTTATGATTGATATAGGATGTTTTTTCTAATTTAAATAAGTAATGGTTTGGTTATTAATTCAAAGTATGTAACATTATTTATATGCTTGCAGAAGTGGTAGGTATGAAATGTGATATAGGGGTCATACAAATGTAGTTGAAACTATTGATGTATTTCAGTTGTCAAGGTGATACCATTTACAAACAGAATAATTTATGCTTCATGAATTCTGAATTTTGGGAAATTGCATCATTACATATCTGTAGTTTATAATAATATCAATAAAAAATAAAGACGAAAAAGAGTGGAAAAGCCTTTCTGTTTGTAATGGTTTTGCAATATGTTTAATTTAGAATATATGCATTGGAAGTTTTATGTTTCATTATCACAGAGTAACACAATCATTGACAATGTACAAGTGAAATAGGAAGTTTTATACGTTTATTTTAAAGATATAGTTAAACTATGCTCATCTTTTGGTAAAATTCTTTTATTGAAATTATTGAAATCTTGTAACATCATGAATACCGGTGTGTCTAATTTGAAAAAGTGAATGTATACGCTATGTTAGGGAAGCTACATTCCCTTTTAATTGCCTCTTCTTCACAATTTATTTAGTGATAACCTTTCATTCATGCACAGGTTTGGCTTTTAGACCCTTACCAAATGTAGAAACCACTTTGATCCGATTCAACAAAGCCAGGGCATCAACATACACACCCTATGTGGACCATATAGAAAGTTTCCTCCAATGTAAGTAAATTATTGTAAATTATTCATAATTTTTATGTCTTTAAGAAAAGTTACTTTATATATTGTTTGATCTAGAGAACTAGTGTGATTGTACCTTTCATGGACCTCTTATCATAGGTTGAGATTTTAAGTTGATTTTGTCAACATCACTAAGATTAAGATATGTTTAACCTTAATCTTCCTGTAAGTAAGGGCTTAGGGTTTGGGCTGAAACTGAACAAAATAAATAGTACAGACTTCTTTAATTCAATCTTTACTACGCTGATATGATTTTTCCGCCCTTAATCTTAAAACATAGCATCGGTCCATAGTGCTCTAATCTGCTTATATACTTAATTGGTTTAAGATTCACAACAGTGCCTTGCTAAGATAATATTTAATTGTCAAGTTGTGATGTTGTTGATGTTTTTAGACTATGAGAATGAATACCAGCAGACAGAAACCGGTATCATGACTGATTGTTCTACCTTCGATAAGTTGAGACCAAGTGAGGATTGGGACAAAGCTTGCCGATTTGACATCCAACTTCTCGGGGCAGACTGTGTCAAACAGCAATCATTTGGTTATGAAGATGGTCAGCCATGTGTTCTTCTTAAATTGAACAGGGTAAGTAATAATTGTTTTGATAAGTAAGAAATGTAATGGCATATCAGTTTAATTCTGACACAGTTATTGCCCGATCCTAAATGCATGTTGAGACCCCAAAAAAAAGAATTTATCTTGAAACAAGATACAATGTTGGAACTATTTTTTAGTATTCAGAAGTAAATGGAAATACAATTTTCTGTATTATGTAGTAATTATAAGTGTCAGAAGATCAGGCAAATCCGAATGAACACTATTTCGACACTTATAAAAATGCAGTTTTATAAATTACATAGGTAATGAACTTTTGCATATCTGAAAGTGAAACTTGGAGAACTTGAAATTTGGAACATTTGTGCTTCACAAAGTATACTTTTTTCTCAAATTCAGAAGAGTTAGGTATGACAATGTGCACAGTGCTAGGCAGATTTAGTAAACTTTGCACCTGGTTCTGTTATGTAAATCTGTGATGAAACACTTGTATAAATTGTCGAAGCACTTGTAAAAATGGTGTGATAGTAGTGTGATAGTTTCACTGTCTTCATTTTTGTTCTTCAGATCTTTGACTGGATGCCAGAACCCTACACCAATGATACTGTTCCAGGAGAAATTGCCGACTATTGGGAGGAATATTCAATTGCTGTACACTGTTACGGAGAGGTGAGGCACAACTTTGTATACAAATCTTGAAAAATGATCCATTCTTTCTAAGGTCTTTATGCCTTTTGTTGTAACAGTTGCTTACCAGGAGTCTGGTTTTTGTGGGCAGTATAGTGTAATAAGTATAGTGTAATATACTAAAAGTAATGTTAAAAAAAAAAATCATGTGAATATGGCTTCTAAAGGTCTTTATGTGCCTCTTCCAGAAAAGCTTGATAGGTGCTTAATGCCTTAAACAGGGTCTGTTTCACTAGAAAGCAACCAGAAAAATATAATATGGGTTAAAGCAAACTGAATACTTACCATTTGATCATATTATTATATAATTGTGTTTCTTTTTCTTTCTTTTTCTAGAATCCATCAGACAAGGACAATATTGGAAACATAGTGTACTCACCACCATCTGGTTTCCACTTCAAATACTTCCCATACAGGAACCAGCAGGGATACAGGTCCCCCCTTGTATTTGTGCGTTTTGATGATCCAAACCCAGCCCAGCTTTACATGGTCACTTGCAAAGTGTATGCCAAAAACATCCAACACGACTCAATGGAACGATCGGGCATGGTTCACTTCGAGTTAATGATAGATTAATCAATACATTGACTTTTTAGAAAATAAAAACTAGGAAATGAATTTCAAATTATTTGAAGAAGCAGAAAATCAAGGGAGGTTATTCTCCGTTATTCCTATAAGGGGAGACGAATCTCTTTTGCTTTATGTTGACTCTTTATTCCATAACCTCGAACGTGTGTCGTAGTTGTCCAAATTATAAATGTATTGTTTCCATTTATCATCACAAAGAGTGTTTTTATGTTGCTCATTTCCATTTTACTTTTTTTTTTAACTTTGTATATTTTTTAAAACAAAAACAAACAGAAAGATGTCTTTGCATTCTTTTGAAGTTGATAGTAATTTTCATTGATTTTTAATAAAAGGAATTTAAAGGAAAACAAAAAAGGGCTTTTATTTGAATAAAAGTGAAATATTGAAATAGATGTTCATTTCCGTCCACAGTATCTTTTGCATATCTTTTTAAGTATAGCTTAAGAGAAAGTAAATTTATATCTGAATAATTAGATTTAAGAGAACTTTAAAAAAAATTTATCATTTAAATTATAACGACACAGCTTTCGATACAGAAATACCATCACATCTTTTGTTGTGACTTTTTGTTTATGAGGCATTTTTGTGGTAGCTAAAGTCATTCATATAATTCTCATATTGTGATTGTGGAAATGTGAAATTTTGTGTGGGTTTTTGAGAAAAAAAATAAAATAGTGCATTAATAGTTCAATGAAGATGTATATGGAATTTGTTGCCGCCCTCACAAGGCTTGATTTTTCATATATTTTGAAAATAATTGTCCTGTATGTGTAGTTGCTGTGTCTATTTTTAGACACTGGTTACTGTTGTTTTTCTATGCACTTGTGTTTTTAAAGTTAAATTCCGATCAGGGTGGTAGAGAGAGAAAAGAATGAATGGGTAGTGTTTCGTCTTTTTAAAAAGTTTTTTTCAGATGAACACGTTTTTTAGAGCTTTTGTATATTTGCGATTTCGCTTTTCGGACTTTAAATTTTTAGAATTTAAGACACAGCACTGCTTCTGTTTCTTTTAATATGAATGACAAAAAACAAAAAAGGTTGGCGGCTAAGTAGAAAAATTGATTTTGAACTTTTTAAGGAAGTTACAGTTTTTGGTTGTACGAGTTTTGATTTATTTTGTAATTATGTTTATTTAATACAGGAAGAAGAAAAGATTTTTTTTGGATAAAATAATATTTAATGTTATGTGAAATGTACATGTCAATCTTCAAAGGAGTGCGTTGATTTTTTTCGTTAAAACATTTTATACGGGTGATATGAGGACTGGTTCCCTGGGTGTTTGTGCATCAGACTCAATGATAAAGTAAGAAACAAAGGACTGGTTCCCATTTTCATTATCAGACTGGTTTCGAAAAATAATGAGCTTACATAAAGCTTTACAAGGCTGTTTCCAGGTTCTTTACTTTTTCTTTAATTCTGATGGATGAAGGGAGTGTGTATATTCCTAGACTTTGCCGTCTAGGATTATATTTCTCAGTGTCTGTGTAAGATATGGTGGACATTTTTGTGATTTTTTCATTGTTAGTAAACGTCCTTGTACATTCCTTTGTAGATAAACCGTTGAATTTTATAACCATTTGATATATTACAAAATTTAGTTTAAAATGTGCATTGTGTTGTTGTTTTTGTATAACAGAAATGTCAAGTAATACAGTTCACATTTTAAGCCAAAGATTGTCGTATATTACTGTATTTCATTACTGATTCTCATGCATGTACTCAACTTAAAACTCAACTCAAGTAAAAGAAAGTTTTCCAAAAGGACTGTAATGTTATATTCATTCAGTAATATTTTCCAATCTATACCAAGTTTTTAAATCACTTACACCACATTTCAGTCATTTAAGGAATGCAATGCTTCTGTATATACAGTTCATATATAGCGATGAAACTTTTTCTTTAGATTAAACAGCACCTCATGTTATAAGTAGTAGTGTGTTTACGATTGTAATTATGCATTTTATATCTTGTTAATCAGTAGAAGTTAATTTTTATCAGTACATTTTTATGTTATATTTTAATTGTAATATAAAAAAATAAGTTTGTTCACATTTGCATTCAGCAAAAAAATGAGAGGATTTTACTGCAGGAGGCAAAAGAAAAATTTAAGCTGTCTAGCAGTGGCTGTGGAGAAAAAACTTTTCACAATTGACTTAATTTTGCAATCTATACGTATTTGTTTTACATAGTTGTTTTGTCTGAGAAGTAAAATTATCGAGAAATGGTCATATTGGTAATTGTTCCGGTTCCTAACGTGAATTCTCATCTGTCGATTTTCTATGGTCACATGTAAAAATCACTAAATTAATATATTACACAATTATTTTCCTTTTTTTTATCATGCATCATTTTGAATATAATATATTTACTGTTTTTAAATTATGATAAGCAGAAAATTAATTTTTCTCAATTTTCCCTTGTGTTCAAAACAATACAAGATTATATCAAAAGATTTTCATTTCTCCATATGTGTACTAATGAAAGTGGTTCGAGTTGAAATATGAACAAGTTTTAGATATGAATACAATAAAGAAATGCAGAAGTAAACCAGTTTCTAGATATGAATTAACAAAGCTGTGATAAAATGGGATCTAGACTTGCAGTACTGAACAATGTTGAATTATATATAGGGACATATATATATGTGTTTGTAGTAATTTGTAGTTAAAATGTAACCAGTTTGTAGTTTAGTATACTCAAGATTTTGTTAATTCTTGTTGGTTTTTTTTTTTATTGGGGGGGGGGGGGGGGGGGGGGTCAAATTTCATTTTAAAAAAAATTGGCAATTAAAATCCTGTTCTAACACTCCACTGTAAAGGTTACCTGAAATTTGAACGTCAAGATTAACTGCACTATATCTGTCTGGCTGCATGCCTTTCTTAGATACTCATTGTTGATGTTATTCACTTAGCAAATAGCCTTTTTATTATTACATTATTAAGCACATATGTTTTATCTGATTTTCTTTATATGAACAATTAAATTTTACCATTAAAAATATTTAAAAATAAAGAGTAGAAATGGTTCAAGTCACATGACATGGAAGACGCTTGGTAAACGACAGAGTTGGTGGTTATTTATAGACACATGGACTCACAGATATAAACAATAACACTCTACTTCCTCGTTTAAATGAGCTTCTTTTTATAACTTGTGCTTGACATGTGGAGCAGTTGACCTTTTTGTATCCCCACCATATTAAGACTTTTTTCTCTGTGTTGAGGAAATGTCTTTTATGTTTTGATACAAATTTCATCTGCTTCAAGAGATTTCTTCTGTTAAGTCAGAAATTAAGAAGGAAATAACTTATTTTTTTCGGTTAGGAAAACTTGAATGCAAAACTTGAGGCGTTGTGACCTTTAAATATTGTACCCTAGGTGTTGTAAACTGGTAGAGGTGATATATAATCTGTTGTTCTTTTTTCTCTCTCACCGTTTTTCACAATCCTTATTATATTAGTTTAAATTAAGCACAGTTGAATCATAGTCAAAAGTTGGTGTCGGGTCTTTTTTATTGTTTTTACTCCCAAGTAGATTAGAAAAACCTCCCTATATGCATGCATCCCTCCGTTCTATATACCAGAGTGTGTTATTTTTGTGATGTGGCCTAGGCTTTAGAGATTTTAACCTGCTTTTAGCTGACAATGTATACTTAATGGCTAATATTTTTATTTTCGGGAAAGAATTTGAAACATTTAACAGATACTGCAAGTACTGTTCCCATTTTAAGCTTCTGCAAAGTATGTATAATGACTGGTTTCCTGTTATAATTTGTACTAAAACTTGTTCAAGATTTAAAAAAAAAAAAGCACAGAAAAATAAACTTATGTGGAAATATGTACACTGTATTTTATGCTCGGGTTACATGGAGAAAGATGTTTTAGCAAAATTAAACTGAAATGAAATAGAAATTTACATTTGATAATACAAAAAATTGTTTTGCCAGTTTAATTAATTGATAAACATTTAAAGTGATAATCAGAATGTTATAATCGTTACACTGTTGGAACGTTATATTCCTAATATGTACAATGATTAACATTAGTGTAAATTCATCTGAATGTTGTGACAATTTGTATTTTTTACCTAGTTATGTCAGATGGTGGCCAAGTATTCAATATGTTATTATGAATCTCATAAAAAACAACAGAACTTTTTAACATTTCATGTGTAAAACGGGAGATATTTTGTGGTAGAGAGTGTAATTTGGGTGGGGGAAAACATAGTAAAGGGGCCTCGGGGAATTGTTTGAAGTGGAAAAATATAACCAATAATAAAACTGAGTGAGATTTTATATTATTATATCTTTGATGTAATGGTAAGAGATGAACAATGCACAAATTGTACTAGCATATAGGCATTGAAACTAAATAAAAATGTATGAATGTAAACTTTATGTAATATAATTAACAAGATGTTTTTATCTGCAATAAAGATTGACTAGAACACAATATTATCAATTTTTGTTATCTATTTCTTACAGTTGTTACTAAAAGTATTGAATATAATATGAAATGTTGTGTCCTCTTTTGGTGACACATGTTTGGTAATTCACTTGAAATTAAAGGCACATTAAGCCTCTGATGCGAATAAATTTCACCTTCCTTAAAGAATGAGTATTATAACGTTAAAATAATAATTTTAGATCCTTGTTACCTGAGAGGAGTAGCGCTAAATGTGAAAATATTTGTCAAAAAAGTAGCAAAATGTAAACAAGTAGTATTTTTGACTTCCATACAAAATACTTAATCACTATCACTGAACTAAGTGCCAAAATAGCAACAGAAGGAAAAGATGATTTAAGCGTTTAGAAATATATAAAAGTGCACCAAAGATGAAAGGTTTTTAAGGAATGAAATAAAAGCATTTCTTGGGCATAATTGGCCTATATTCGTTGGAGATATGTCGCGAAGATTTGTTCTCCAGTCGAAAGTCATTGTAATCTCTCATCAAAATGCGTTTTCGCTCAACAGTTAAGTAATTCCTGGATGGATTTTTAAATAACTGCAGTTTATTGCAAGTTAATTAAAATGTTTTGTTTGTTTGTTTCATTATTTTACGCCTGTTCCCAACAGTATTTCAGTCATATAGGCGGGTAGTTTCCTAACCATCGTTCCTGGAGAGTTACATCAGTACTAGACTACCTTCCTCCGCGCTAAAATGTATTGATGACCATGTTCAATCAACAATGCCATTCACAGGGGAGTTTAAACACTTTGTATAAATGTGATGCAGTGTTAGTTTGTATAAATGTGATGCAGTTTTAGATATGTTTCTCACAAGAACACTAATGTCTCCCGCCCTCAATGCAAGGTCACATTTATACTTCATAGACCATGATCAACATTGGACCATGGCCTTAGAGTTAGCGAGAAGCATATTCATGTTCTTATATCTTTTTTTTTAAAGTAAAATTGTATAAAACGTTAAGCAATGAATCTCAGGCGAGCGGTCGTTGGCCCCTTGTTACTTCCTTATTCGGATTATGTTGATAAATTTGTATTCATGTCATTTCGGAAAAAAATCCCTAGCATACTAGATTTGATTAGATATGTCATATATTATATTTGGTTAAAATAATCACTTAATTATCTAACAATCATTAAACAATCTATTGATTTATTGGTTAATTAGCTGAAAACAATTACAGGTTATTCTACCTGTACTTCCTTATCAAGTAAAATAAAAAGACAGAACAATTGTGAAATGCCATAATACAAGTAATGCCAATATTCTCACTTGGATTGGATATATTACCCCTTTGTATTGTTATTTGAAGTAATTTTGCAAAACTATATCTGTGTATTTCAGTATCCAAATTTAAAACGTTATTTGAAGGAATCATGACCACGAAAATGGTGAAAATCGCTTTTGTTTTTATTTCCTGCATCGTTTTATTTCAATCAACCGGAAGTATTAAGTTTGAAAATGCAAATTTTCAAGGATATTACACGTGGAAACCAGGTGACAGTCTCCGAGAGGACGATTTGTTTTGTCCGAATGATTGTACCACCAATCCAAAACCGTCAGAATGTTGTTCTTGTTACGCCATGCCTTGCTGGAAACTCAACGCCGACGCGTGTGGTGTAAAAGTTCAGGAATTATATGTCGAGTACAAAAATGTCTTAGGCGACTCAACCCTTATTGCAAAAGAAAAGCCCAATAACACCACTCTGTATACATTAACTCACACTTATGGTAAGCTCAGATATTTCCCGCAAAACATATGCAGCTTTGATGAGTCTCTTGTGGAAGTGGACTTAAGCAACAATTACATTACAGACATTGGGGAAATAAAATGTTTGAAAATTCTGGACTCCCTTAAGCTCGATCAAAATAAAATTGTGAGTATACCCAACGATACGTTTACTATGATGGTAAACTTACGGTATCTTTCTATGAAAAGCAACAATTTTTTAAATCTACAAGCAAATGCCATTGCACTTAAAAAAGGTAACATTTTCACCGTAGACCTTTCTTATAACTTATTCGACAAAGTTGATGTAACGAATATTTTAAGAACGGGCGAATTTTGTCAACTTAAATATGTGGGATCTGAAATTGAGAATCAAACAAATACAGACAATTATACAGTTACGGACAAAAAGTACGGTCCTGGCAAAATTGACTTCACTGGCAGTAAAGGAGAGACGTGGCTAAATTTCTCGAGTTTGGGTTTGGAACATATTTCCGAATTCGGTAAACATTTTGATCTTGCACTCTTGTGGGACAACAGCTCCGTTCACTGTGATTGTAATATCGTGCCTTTCCTGAGAGATCTTGGAAAGTCAGCTTCTAAATACTGGCCACGTCTCGAAGATTCTGATTTCATTTGCATTTCTCCTGAAAAAATGAGAGGCGCAAGCTTAACGGACATATATCATAGTGAAGACTATACTAACCTCACCTGCAACCTT
Source organism: Ruditapes philippinarum (assembly GCF_026571515.1). NCBI lineage: Eukaryota > Metazoa > Mollusca > Bivalvia > Venerida > Veneridae > Ruditapes > Ruditapes philippinarum. The sequence continues at coordinate 105,259 of NW_026854204.1, read as the reverse complement.
CAAGATTGTCCGGACGGTTGCACGTGCACCGATGAGCAATTTATACAAAAGGTAACAGTTCGTTGTCGAGGTTTGACTAAATTTCCTGATTACATGCCAATTGGATACTGGGGAAATACTGATATAGAACTTGATATTGAAGATAACGACATTACTGAGCTACCCGATCGTGATTATTTCTCAAGGGTGTCGGTGTTAAAACTGAAAGGGAACGTCCTTACTCATCTACATGAGAGAGCTATCGATAAAATGAAGAAAGAAGTCGTTGTTGATATAACGGACCAAAAACTTCAACGTCTCCCTATTACATTTTACAACCTAAGACCTGACAGAATTAACTTTGGAAATAACTCAGTGCAGTGCGAGTGTGACAACTTGTGGATTGGTGACTGGATTCGATTGAAAAGTACAAATGCGTCAAAAACTTACTTAACCTGCTCGACAAAGAATGGTATTGTCGACGCATCTTTGGTAACAGCCGGTTTTCTTGACTGTCAGCAGACGACACCCGATCTGATGCCGATTATTTGGAGCATGGTTGCGATGATTGCTACCTTGTTCATTATAGGCGTTGGCGTTTACCACTTCCAGTATGAAATTTTGTTGCTCAAACGGAGAGCTATGTACAAACGTCATGAAAATGCGTTAAACACAAATAAGTACATGTATGACGTTTTTATTTCAATGTCCGAAGATAACAGTGAGGTTTCTGAATGGGTTAAAAAATTCCTTCATCCTCGTTTATGCAAAGAATATTCTTGTTATATTCCGGCATTCGATATCATGTTTGGGGACATTCGTGATAGAGAGACCGAAGTTGCGATCAAAGAAAGTCTCAATTTTGTTGTTGTGCTCTGTAACAAGTATCTACAAGACTGCGGCTCGTGTCATGAATTTGAGACAATTTGGAAATATTTTTCGATGGACACAGAACGACAGATAATTATTATTAATTATATTCCAGTTGAGACTTCTGAAATTTTAGATAAAAGACTTCGCGCTTTTACACGGCTGAACCTTGACTTAAATTTCAAAGATCGTAAAACAAAACTCTATGACAGACTTAAAAAAAGATTGGGGGAGTGTAGTCAACACTTAAAAAACACAGTCGGGTTTGGGCCTCTAACTTCAGAGGATTTGATGTCACCCGGAATAAGAACAGCTGACCGAACAGAAAGTTGCATGATGCGACATCGAGCAAGAATAAACATTGTTCATGGAGGACATTTGCATAAGGATGTTTCTCCATCAAACATTAGGTTTTCATCCAATAGATTAATATAGGAGAACGCTGTATACAGTAGAACTTCCATGAGTCGAACTTCGATTAGTCGATTTTCTCGATGTGTCGAAGTAAAATGATAGTCCCGATTTTTTCCCTTATATATTCCTTATAAAAAGCTATTTATGAGTCGAGATTTTATGTGTCGAGTTTTTCGATGTGTCGAAGTTTTTTCGTGGTCCGTATAGAATAAATCTAGTACAATTTACAACAAATAAGTCGAAGTTCTTCTGTTATTTTGACACTTTCGATCTCGAGACATTTTCACACCTTTTCTGGCCGCGAAGACGATTTTCGATCAACTTTAGTGACATGTGTTAATTACACAGCCGAGTGTTCAAACAGCCTTTGTATGCGTTTAATTGTGTGAAAAAATGCTTTAATCATTTCTGTTTTAATGGCGGTAGCGGTTTTTTAAAGTACATGTGAACAGTAAGACCTATCATTTGTGTACTCCTAGACAGGAGATGAAGAGATGTCATTTAAAGTAAAAGTTTACGGAGGGACGGACGGACGGACGCCGGACGAAAAGTGACCACAAAAGCTCACCCTGTCACTTTGTGACAGGTGAGCTAAAAACTAGATAGGATGTTAAATTATACTGAAGTTTGACTGTGAAAATGGGATAAAATGCTCGAGTATTTTAGAATTTAACGGGAAGCTTGCCAGACAAGATTAACGTCTTCCTATCTCATTTACATACATCGCAGGTCGTATGAAACAGACGGACCGTAGCTAGCACGAATGTAACACGTGTGTATATGATCAAGGTGAAACAAAAGCATGCATGATAAAGTGAGATACACCTTTTGGTATGAACTGTAATCATAAGTGCAGTGTGATAAAATGTGATGAAATAATACACAAGGAACATTATTTGGTTAACGACCTTTGGTTTGGACTGAGGCCCATATTATGCCCCAGAAATGCTGTTTTTGGTGTTCTGGTATAGATCTAATTTAAAAAAAAACTCAATGGCCAATGCATGCTGTAATTACCTGAATTATATTTTTCTTGACAATTAGTACAATTATAGTGATTTTGTATTAGTCAAAGTACTTGTAAATTAATGACACAAATAAATTTACATTATTCATGTGATGATATGCATCTAATATACTCTACATTCTTTATTAAAACTTTATAAAAATCATGTTTTTCCCTGTCTTAAATATGAAAAACCTATTATTTTTCCGAGGCATAATATGCCTTTAATGTATAATTGTATGTATTATTGTGTATTAAAATTCATTCTTTGATTTTAGTTATATGATACCTTGTTAAAGAATATCAATACTCCTATACATGTTTAATTAACATTATGCCATACAGTTCATTGTGGGGATCATCACCTGCAGTATTCACTCGTACATAAAGGAGAGGAAATTCATTCATGAAAATAACAAATACATAATAAAAATAAAAATAATAATAATAATAATAATAATAATAATAATAAATGATGATGATGATGATGATGATGATGATGATGATGACGATGACGACGATGATGATGATGATGATGCATTTATTAGTTCTAAAATGAAAAGATAAACTCTCAAAAATATATTTATTAACTTGTGGATATACTCAGCAAAAAAGTACTTTTATTTTATTAATATTGTATCTATTCCACCAGACACGTTGGATTCTCTCACGAGTTAGTTTGTGGAGCGGGTGGTTCCACTCAGGTGCCCGCTCGTGCCTGAAAAATCGTACGCTGGTACACTAAACAATCATTGTCAATAATTTAATGGCTTAAATTGATTTTACCAATACGACTCCCTGAAAAAAGGAAACCTGTTAATCTATTTCATCATAATTTCCCTATTATTTAACAGCCGTAGTCTTATATTAATTGCATAACCCATGATTGAAAATTCTTATTTTAGTTGTACTTAAATGTGTTATTTGAAATTATAAAATTTTATATTTATATACTTATTTAAGCGTGATAATCGATATGCATTTACGTAGTTTTATAAATATAGAGATTATACAGCGTATTTCTAAAAATAGAAAAATGACGACTAACAGATATTTCGAAATGAAATTGGATAGCAACCTAATAGTATATAAGCCCACGGCGTTCTTTTCCGCTTCCATATCAGCTCAAACTATTTGAAAAAATTCAAACCTAAATGTATAATTTTGATTGTACTGTGTCCAATGACAAGTGTACAACAATCAACTGAAAGAAGCGTAGAATTCACGACTGCACGTGCGCACGAGGAGGAGAAGTACGACCCGAGGGTTAGCGCCCGAGGGAGGGACGACGAGAGACCTTCAAAAGAAAGGAACACTCCGTGTCAAACTACAGACCCGTTTGAAAATCCGGATAGTGTCGGATCTAACTGGGGCGACGATGACGACCAAGGGTAAGTTAACTAAAATTTCTACCGACCTTATAACTATATTAACTTAAAACAAAGATATTAAGACTAAATATATTAAGATTTATTTGCTAATGGCACTAGTGCTGCTGCTGCTGCTAGTACTGCTGCTGATGAAGATGATAATGATGATGATGGTGACAATTATGATGATATTGATTAAGATGATAATTATGTTTGTCAATGTTGATAATTATTATTATTATTATTATAAATAATCAAGCATAAAAAAGATAATGATGATAATTCTGCTTCTGCCTATGATGATGATATATTGCGGAAAAAAAACTTGTATTATTAATATTATTCTAATGTACTTTACACTAAAGTATAAATATATACATGTACTGCATTGCGAAATACAGAAATATGGGCAAGTTGACAAAACTTAATAGGCTTGACTTTAATACACATCATAGTAAAGATATTTTATTTATCGTCATTTCTGTTACAGGACAAAGTACACTGAGGTGGAGAGAGGTGACCAGGGAGGGGAGGTAACACAATTATTATCAAATATCTTTATTTCTTGAACTGACATTACATGTTTCTGAATTTTTTCACCATTTTGTGTAGTTATATAAATATGACCGCCATATCTATCGTTTCAGTATCCTTTTTTTTTTTTTTTTTTTTTTAAAAGATCAAACTTAAAAAAAAAACATGCATTTTACTTGTTTTCTTTTGGCAACCACGTGTTTAAACTATACACTCATTAAAAAAAACTTATTGTGGAGAAGTTGCCATCTACTAGCGGAGAAGAGAGAGAGGGGGGGGGGGGGGGTTCTGGTCCCGTTAGTATACTATAGTATTATGATTTAAACACTGGTGAATGACGTCGGTTGTTTAACACCTGACAAAATAACTGACTTAGATATCGTGAAAAATATTTCTTCTCTTACATCCATAATTTTTCACCATTTAAGTGTTAAATTCATGCGTTGGATCTGACATAATTTGAAATTTGGGACAGTTCAAGAGACTTCAATATCAAAATACAATAACTGAGCTACCAACAGTATAGGCTGGTCTGGCGCTAAAACTTGTGGTGAATCACTTTAGTAGGCTAAAATGAAAAGCAATGTTACATAATATTTTCAGGATGCTGTACCAGAGTTATGTGACAACTTTGACGACATGAATTTGAAGGATGATCTACTCAGAGGGCTTTACGGCTATGGTTTTGAAAAACCTTCAACAATCCAGCAGAAGGCAATTTTACCATGCATTAGAGGTAAACAAGTCATGCAGTTCTCTATCCTACAAAACTCTTCCAAAACTTTTTATTTATTTATTTATTTTTATTTATTTATTTTTTTTTTGTAAAAAGGGTATCCAATTAAGAAATATAAAATGTCTTGATTAGTACTCATGGAAGTTGGCTCAGACCGTGTAGCTAATGTTAAGACGTAATCAATTTATCACATACAGTTTGATGATACATTATATATTATATCAATTCAGCTTTACAGAAGTAAATAGCTATTATATTGCATTTACACTTTACTGTTTTCAGGATATGACGTCATTGCCCAGGCTCAGTCAGGTACAGGAAAGACTGCAACGTTTTCAACGGCGGTGTTGCAGAGGATCGATACAGACATGTCGGAATGCCAGGCACTAATTCTCTCACCAACTAGAGAGCTAGCCCAACAGGTAACCTAGCTAAAATTACAAGATGATATTTATCTGCTACTGCCATAATTAAAACTTGAAAGAAAGGCCAAAATCTCGAAACAACGAAAACACGATATAGATTGTCATTCAGTAGGACGGGGAAAATACGATAAGTAGGATGGTGAAAAGTCGACATAACGAAACCACGATGGTGAAAGGTCGAAAGTAAGATTGGAGAAAACACGAAATCATATCAAGTTTTCGGCATTTAGGTTTCGTTATAATAAATATCGACTTTTCACAATCCTACTTTCGTGTTTTATGTATGTCGCGATGGCCCTAACGTGACACCATAGAAAAGATACGACCTATTCTAGAATACATGTAATATAGCGACAAAAATATATATAGTTCGAGATGGCGTAGACAGTTTGCATATATGTAATTAAGATATAAGTACTTATTTGCGTGTATCACTGAATTAATCATGCCATTTATTGAGATATAATTGCGAGTCTCTGCTTTTATTCCTCTAGTGAAATGAAGTATGTAATTAGTTCTTCAATTTTACAGTCGTATCGGCATCTCATTGCCCTGGGAGATTACATGGACGTCGAGGTGGTGGCATTTGTTGGTGGGCGGCGTGTCAGTGATGACGTCAGACGCTTAAGAAGCGGCAAGGTGCACGTAGTTGTCGGGACTCCTGGTCGCATTATGCACCTTATCAAGGAGCGAGCACTTGGTATATTAAACTCATCTTTGGCTATCAATATATTATGTAGAAAGTTACCACTATTCCCAAACAAAAATACAGGCTCGTCTTTCTAAATATTTACATGGAATCTTATGTGTACGATCAGAATAGAAATCAGAACCTCAAAGAATACCAAAAACGGAAAACGCGAGTTGCCAGCTTAACTTGCACAGCAAAAACATTACTAATTGAAACACACACGGGGACTTACACTGACCAAATCAGTTTTAGGAGGGTAACTTAAATGTTTTGCACGTTACTTTTAAAGATAACCTACTTTAAGGCTTTTATTTTTGCAGCTATTTAAATTATTTAATGAACTTCTTATGCTATTAAAAGTGGTCATAAAAAGAGATTCTTGAGACATAGTGACCTGATAACGAAGACAAACGCGAGTGTAAGATTGTTTTATTTCCTTGAACAAATAATTGATGTATATGCAAATGTAAACTACGCTAATGTTCTTGCATTGATAATTCTTTTTAATAGAAATGCGCTGTCTGAAGATGTTCGTTCTTGATGAAGCAGACGAGATGTTGTCACGTGGTTTCAAAGACCAGATTTATGATGTTTTCAGGCACACCCCAGAAGACGTCCAGGTGAGAGACAGAAAAAAAACGACAAAATGTTCTTATATACAGGATCGTAATCTTAGTTCCTCTTGTTGCATACTTTGAGTTTAAAGTAATACAGGAGTAATGCATACATAAATTTCGGCTTTATGTTTAAAGATCAAATAAGGTGTTTCGTATTAAATGCTTCTCGAAACTTTTGGTAATGCTGCCTTGAAATGTTTAAATGGAGAAATACAATAAAAGTAGAATGGCGGCCATCGATTTATACGGTTTGTTTCTAGAGGTGGAATTTATCACCAGGCCCCGAGTACACAAACAATTCTGATACTGCAATCTTAGTGAACACGCGGCCTGTTTCCATAAACATTTTGATGTATGTAAATGTATTTTTTTTTAAAATAGCAGACGACATTGTCTCCTTTTAACTTGCAGGTGATTCTAGTATCAGCCACCATGCCGACGGAAGTTCTGGATGTAACTTCGAGGTTTATGAGGAATCCTGTCCGAATCTTGGTCAATAAAGAGGAATTAACATTAGACGGCATACGCCAGTTTTACGTTAACGTCGAACGTGAGGTAGATTCTATTTTTTTTCTTTCTATATATTAAGGCTTATATCATACGAGCAAAAAAAAAATGAAGTCATATAAAAAATATCCAGATTTCACAGATGAGGGACGTCTCAATATATATAATGGTTCTAAACAAGCTTAATCACTACAAATAGTTCTTGTAAATGAAAAAACAAACATACAAAAAACAAACACACACACACACGCACGCACACACACATTAAACAACCAAAAATCCATCCCTGTACCAGACTTTGTTTCCTCATATAATTGATATTTTATGATATACAGAAATTTGCCTGTGCAGATATAAAGAAAACTTGCATTTGTCAAATATAAAGTGAGTAAGTAGAAAAAGGACTGTTTCCTGTGACGGTATTTGACTAATTACTATAATCATATATCACACTTCACGACTATTTTGTTTATTATACAGGAATGGAAGTTCGAGACCTTATGTGATCTTTACAACAGTGTGTGTGTGAACCAGGCTGTGATTTTCTGTAACAGTCGTAGGAAGGTTGAAACATTAACCCGACAGATGAACGACCGAGATTTCACCGTATCTGCCATAGTAAGTAATGTTATATATACATGTATATGATAAAAACGCTTGAAATAAGCAGGTATACATGTATATATCATACCTATAAAAGAGAGTGCAATTCATTTATACATTACTAATTTTTTACTATTATATATTTGAATGTAGAATCTCTAAAATAAGCTAATGTAATTTTAATAACTTGAAAATTGTAAATTGAATAGTAAATGCACGATTACCATAAAAGAAAATCATTACTTGCAGTCACGTCATTTTGCTATGTAATTAGTAATTTAATTATGCATACATGATATAATTGTATACGTCATGAAAGTTTGTACATGACTCTTTTGAGAGTAAACTAGCAAATAAAGGATTCTTCATCTTCTATAAAAATTAATCTTGCATAGAAAATAGAAATCTTTATAGAAGTCTATGAAGTCATAAAAAGAAAAATATAATTCTCCACACCATATCATATCCTGACAATGAAAGCACACGTTTTTTTTTTTTTTTGTTTTTTTTTTTGTTGTTGTTTTTTTAACATATAATTTAATAATATAAAGAAATATATAACAGGCATTGTAAATGTACTTTCAGCATGGGGATATTGACCAAGACGAACGTGAAACTATCATGCGAGAGTTCCGCACGGGTTCCAGTCGCGTGCTTATAACAACTGACCTACTTGCACGAGGAATTGACGTCCAACAAGTATCTCTTGTTATTAATTATGATCTACCATTCGTAAGAGAAAACTACATTCACAGGTAAATCTTAAACTTCCTTTCTGAGAAGAATAGGATTGTGGTTAACCATTTTTTGTACTTTGCTCAATGAATGGCGTATTGTCAAAAGTTGGTAAACTTAAAATCATCAACGTTACACGCAAACTGAATAAAATTAGTACATAGCTGGAGGAAATATGTTTCGAGTTGTAATAAATATAAATCTTAAGCAGCACAGATGTATTTATCTTGTTTTTCACATTTTCTGACACTTAGCTCATATTTTATCGCTATTTTTCATACGGATCTCATAAATATCATAGACAAGAGCCTTTCGAACTGTCAGCTCCCGTAAAACAGACACCATTTGTTATGTCAGTACATATTTTGACAGATGTTACGTCATAAATTGTTACTTTCTGTAATTTTGACAGGATAGTTCAATATCAAAGCGCATTATTTAGTCCCCTTTTGATACCCCCGAAGCTTGGAAATACAATGGAAATCACTCACCCGTGTGGTCATATCAGTAAAATTAACTTAATGTCGAAAGATTGCATAAAGAAAAATTTTAAGGAAAAACATTTAAAAAATTTCCGTTCCCTATATTAAACTTTACTGTATAAAACCTGGGACAAAAACCCAGATAAAATAAAGCCAAAGATATAAAATACAAATATTATGGCTATTACAAACTTTTGCAATTTCCTCATAAGATAATAAGCATGGATAGGGAATAAGAATATTTAAACAAGCTCACATATTTAGTACAGTTAATTTTTACCAGTCAGCTTGAACGTGGTTATATTTGCGTGTATGAACATCGAATTATCATGTAGAAATAGTCAAAAACGAATGCTTTAATAATAATAATACATTATGTAGCAATTTATACCAAATAACAGTGTGGTAAATTAGTGTGAATTTAAATTTGTATATTTCAGGATCGGACGGAGTGGGAGATTCGGCAGAAAGGGCGTAGCCATCAATTTTATCACGTTCAATGACGAAAGGGTCTTGAAAGACATTGAACAGTTCTACAACACGGAAGTTCAGGAGATGCCAAGAAATATTGCAGATTATATGTAAATACGAAACAGTACGCAAACTTCGGAAAAAAACATTCTTGACATTTGAACATCGCTAACAGCTTACTATTAATAAAGGAAAAACAATAACAATTTAATAAGACTGAAATTGACGAATTCAAAATAATGCACCAATATCATTAGTTGGAATTCAACAGTGTTAAAATTGATTATAAATGAAGTTTTATTATGGACATTAAATATCTGTACCAACAAATATATTGACGTTCTTTTTAACAAATATATTTTATTATGTATATACTTAAATCTTGTTTTGGAATAAATGTGTCATCTTATTTGTTTTGATTTTTTCATTTATGAAAGTGTGCAACACGACTTACATTTCTGAAATAATTTCCACATGGTGGAGGGGGTGTCTGATGACGCATTAAAGACGGGGGGATACAATAAAGTGTCCTTGTGACAAATATGTACGTAATTCACTAAAACATAATAGAGCCCAGTAGAGACGAGATATTTCCAAGACTCGCACTAGCTGTTGAATCACGTGATTGACTTTACATGTTGTAACATTATGCTCATTTTATTGTTATCAAGTTGATGTAAATTACCTTTATATTTCAAAGGATTGACTATTAATGGTTACTGTATTGACCAATTATTGATAATGATTGACAAATACACAAAACTACCTAAAAAATAAGACTGTCCACTCCTTATCAACAAATTCCGGAGGCTATTTATAGAAATTTCTTTTGGTTGTGTTATTTATTATAATACAATACTGAAAACAATTATGGCAAAATGTAAAGTTATTATACTTTCATCTTTACCAGTACACTCGCAAATTACACATGGATTGGCATGCCATTTTAACAAATAATGTTGTTTAGTTTTAAACCAAAAGCAAAACAGCTCTAAACCATAAAAATCCTGACAACAGCTATTTTCAAGAAGTGCTACATAACTATTTACATATACATGCACTTAAATTTCTATCCAATTCCTAGCACCAGGCAGTTGTAATATTTTCAGAATGTTTATGAACCTTCAAAGAAAAAAACATACACAATTTTCCATTTTATTTAATTTATTGTTCCCTCATTTAAAATGAAACATGAGTATATTAAAATTCTATAAATAAATTTTATTATACCTTGTATAATATAAATTATAAATCTAAAAGCAAAACAGTCTTAACAAATGGACATTCTGTTTTCATAACAGCAACTCTGTAACTATTTTAATTATAAGTCAAGCGGACCAAATGGTTCACAAGGATAAACATACACATGATAAATGACAAGACAGGGTAAAGCATATACATGCAATAATATGTGTATACACAAAATTGTATATCATCATTGAAAATAAAAGGACATTCAACTTTAAAAATAATGCTAAATAAATTACCACTGTCTAGCAAAACTTCATAGGTGTAAACTTCATACTTTGTATTGAATTAATTTGACAAGATACATGTATTATATATAATGCATCATATAAATTTATATTCATACTTGCTAGAATATGTGTATGTTGTTTTTATATAAATTATATATTGCAATAATATTTTATCATATCTTTTTGTACCCTCCTATATACATATATGTAGAATAGCACTCTACTGTAAAACAAAATATATCAAGAAAAGCTTAGCATTTCAAGACACTGCTACACAGCAGTATTTGTGAATAAATGTACAAACTTGAGGATAAATAAATACCAGTATACAAGTTCTTCTCTTGTAACATTTATGCAACACTGTTGGAGATGATGATTATAAAATAGAAAGTCTTCCCCTCAAATCTTAATATCTGGGGTAATTAAATTCATATTGAAAGTTAAGTTAGAAGTTAACACTTTGTGTGTCGGTAAATATTTCATTGCATTGAGTTTCTAAGTATATATTCTATTAATAAAACACGTATGTAGCTGCCCTAAATAATGGTACATGTACATTTTACTACTAATTGTAAAATAAACTCAAGTCCCTTCTCTTAAGCTTGTTTCATCATTTTTTTCACTCACAAATTTGTGTAATGATTTTCCTAAACTTGGAACAGTCTGTATACATGTAGTACGTCCTTATGATACCCACATTGCTTCTTTCTTCGATGGCATGAAAAATCTATGCATTTTTAATGTAAAAACTTGAGTCAGTCCACCAGTTGATAAAGATAAAGTCCCTGATGTTCAACATGAACTTGGCACAGATGTATAGCCACTATGTCTTGCTTGAAACTAGTAGTAAATTAATCTGGAATGAAAACATTTAAAAATGACAATTAGTCTAAAAAGATAATAGGTTACAAACAGTAATTATTAACCAATTAAATTTGTTATTTTTGACTCTCTAACATAATGACACATGACTGCTTAAAAACATAAATAAAATCAATTCATTTGGTAAAATTCTCTTCAGAGTTTATATGTTGAATACCATTGTACTTCACGAACAGGTATGATTAATTATTGTACAGTGCATATTCAAAATTTAGTCAAAGGGCAGTTACTCCTGAAAACATAGACTACAAAATTACTATATGCTGGTAAGTCACCATATGACCTCTACTGTGTAGATGAGTCATGAAATCCCCTTAACAATCCCTGCCCCCCCCCCCCCCAAAAAAAAAAAACCCACAAAAAACAGCATCAAAGAACCTTTCTACCTTAAGTAATGCATGTATTGAAGGATATACAGCTTGTTTGCATAACTCACAAGATCTAACATGAGCTGGATGTTGATGAATGTAACTGTTTACTTGCCAACAAGATGTGTAATGCTTTTTGCCCTTTAGTAATTTCAACTTTAATCAATTTACATACGAGGTTAATACTGGTGCAAAAATCAGGAAAACTAGTCAGGTAACCTTTTTGCCATGGAAAACACTAAAAGACTGTTAAACTTGCATTAACCTTTAACCAAACAAAACAAAACCAACAAATTCATTCATTTAGGACCACAAACCATGTTTGAATATGGTTTGTTTATTATGTTATAAAAATAATATGCATTACCTGTTCGGACCTCGGGCAAGCTACAATCTGTCGGTCTTCCTCTGTAAAATGTTCCGTCAGTATTTCATTTAACTTCTGAAACCTCTGCTGAACGTTCACCTTAAAAGTAGATAAATTTTCATTTAAATACAAATGTATGTTTTTTTAATGAAGGCTGAGATTTCTGAAAATCTTGCCACTATGTTTGTATAAATGTATTATTGTCATTTTTCAGTAAATAAAACTCATGCATTTAACTTCAAAAACTTTGCGTCTGACTTTCTTTACAAATTATTACATATAAAACAAGATACATGTATATCAACTACTTTTAGGCGTTAAAACTCAAATAAAACTAGAAATGTGTCCATAGGACACGGATGCCCCCACACGCCACTGTTCTGTCAATCTTATGACTCTAGGTCAAATATTTTTTGGACTACATGTGCCACAAGTTGAAAACTTAAAATCAACAAAGGGCAATTATTCTGTTAAATTTGGTCACAGCAAAAAATCCTTCCTTTACTACCATCTACACATTAAGGTTGTTCATCCCTGGAAGTTTAAGCAAAATCTGCCATCCAGTTTAAGAGGAGTTGCGTTCACAAAATTTCTACATAGTATATAGTGAAAAAATCAACAAAGGGCCATAATTCTGTTAAATTTGGTTGCAGCAAAAATTCCTTCCTTTACTACCATCTACAAATTAAGGTTGTTCATCCCTGGAAGTTTAAGCAAAATCTGCCATCCGGTTTAAGAGTAGTTGCGTTCACAAAATTTCTACATAGTATATAGTGAAAAAATCAACAAAGGGCCATAATTCTGTTAAATTTGGTCGCAGCAAAAATTCCTTCCTTTACTGCCATCTACACATTAAGGTTGTTCATCCCTGGAAGTTTAAGCAAAATCTGCCATCCAGTTTAAGAGGAGTTGCGTTCACAAAATTTCTACATAGTATATAGTGAAAAAATCAACAAAGGGCCATAATTCTGTTAAATTTGGTCGCAGCAAAAATTCCTTCCTTTACTACCATCTACACATTAAGGTTGTTCATCCCTGGAAGTTTAAGCAAAATCTGCCATCCGGTTTAAGAGGAGTTGCGTTCACAAAATTTCTACATAGTATATAGTGAAAAAATCAATAAAGGGCCATAATTCTGTTAAATTTGGTCGCAGCAAAAATTCCTTCCTTAACTACCATCTACACATTAAGGTTGTTCATCCCTGGAAGTTTAAGCAAAATCTGCCATCCGGTTTAAGAGGAGTTGCGTTCACAAAATTTCTACACAGAATATAGTGAAAAAATCAACAAAGGGCCAAAATTCTGTTAAATTTGGTCGCAGCAAAAATTCCTTCCTTTACTACCATCTACACATTAAGGTTGTTCATCCCTGGAAGTTTAAGCAAAATCTGCCATCCGGTTTAAGAGGAGTTGCGTTCACGAGATTTTGGGACGTACGGACAGACGTACGGACGGAGGGACACTCGGACGGACAAGTGCAACGCTATATGCTCCCACTCTGTGGGGGCATAAAAAAAGTCAGTTAAAATTTTTTTTACTGTTACATACAGAATAAATGGACCTAAAAATGTAGACTATATGGTCAAGTAAAAAAACTTCTTTCAACAGTATCACTATGAAAACAAAATCTACTATTGTGCTATTCACCTTTATAGGTTTAAACAGGATAATTTCTGTTTCCCGGTTTGCTAGATATAGAGCCATGCTTCTGTGCACATTGGGAACCGATTTCTTCACAAGCTTGTATGTCTCGGCAACAACATCGTGTAATTTCTCCGGCGCAGCAAACGGTTGTGTACGAAGACTAACTTGTTTTAAATTGTCATCATGACCAATATTGATTATGATGGAGGCCTGAAAATATAAGCTTATCGTTATATATACATAAAGGATATTGAATGAGTGTAGATTTAATATTTAATTTATTGAACAAGTTGAATAAAATCAAATTATGCGATTGTCTGGCGAGGATACTATTTTTATTCTACAAATGAAATGAATTTAGTTTTGAATCTATATGAATATAATATTCTATTTATCACATATCAAAAATAAAAATGGTTTACAGTTAAAAAGAGTTTTGTTTTCTATTAACTTACCATTAGTGTAAAGCTAACAAATGACACAGCTGTAACATCAAAGTGTTATTACACTAGTGTAATATCAATTTTATTCAATGGCTTTATTACACTCCAGCGCTGTGGTTTATGTGATAACAGATATATGTGGCTGCCAATGCTTTTTTCAATTACATGATCAAATTCTAATTTGTAACATACTTTCCAACTTAAACAATTTTTTTTTTCTATGCGGCCTCCATCATTGAAAGGGTAAGGTGACCAAAAAGTTATGCACTACCCCACCACAGATGTGGCTCCAATTTCCACATTGAACCTTTTGGTTTCTTTTGTGTATGTAAGTTATCTAGCTATGTTATTGAACATCAGTGGTTCTACTCAGGTGTCCAATTCGCAGTTCTTTTTCAACAAGTTAAAATTGAAAACCATATAATATGACCTTAAAAACTTGTATGAGAGTAAGAGGTAAAAGTGCAATGACACAGGTGTTCTTCAGTGCACCAATTCAATATTCTTCTCACTTTTTATTAAGGACCACACAATACATGTGACTTATCCTGGGTAAAAAGAATTGTTCAATGCTTCAAAAAACTAAAACATAGGGTTGCAAGTTCATTTTACAAGAATAAAATACTGTTACAAACCCTGGACAGGTTACATTCGCCACAATTTACCAACCTAGACATAGACATGATGACAATACTGTCGCCAATATGTTAAACAAAATATAAACAAACTTGTTTAAAAGGAACAATACAAAAAAAACACACACAAGTCAACACTAGAAAAATATAAACAATATGTTAATTAAGATCTACCGGTTCAAACCTATATGGTTCTTCATCAGGATCAAAACTAAAAATATAAAACAAGACAGAACAAGAGGGCCATGATGGCCCTGAGGTCGCTCACCTGTATATAGGCCCCCCAACCCCCCCCCCCAACGTTGCAGAGCCAATTTAACCCAAGGGCTTTTATTTGCACAAACTTGGTAGACACCCATAAGAAGATGTTTCATGCTAAACATTTAAGCTCTAGCTCATTGGGCTTTTTAAAAGAAGATTTTTTTAAAGTTTTTACTATACACATATAGTTAAAAACAATGACA
The DNA here is from genome assembly GCF_026571515.1 of Ruditapes philippinarum. Lineage (NCBI taxonomy): Eukaryota > Metazoa > Mollusca > Bivalvia > Venerida > Veneridae > Ruditapes > Ruditapes philippinarum. Next base: position 89,538 of record NW_026854204.1, on the reverse strand, counting down.
CCCCTGGGGCCGGGCAAGTTTTGACCCCAGGGCTTTTATTTTATTTCAACTCTAGCTATTTGGGTTTTTTCAAAGAAGATTTAAAGTTTTTGCTAAACACATATAAAGAAAATCAATGACCCCGGGGCGGGGCCAATTTTGACCCCTGGGCTTGTATTTGAACAAACTTGGTAGACACCTATTAGAACATGTTTGATGCTCAATATCTTGGCCATAGCTCTTTGAGTTTTTTAAAAGAAGATTTTTTAAGTTTTTACTATATGCATATAGGGAAAATCAATGACCCCCCGGGGCGGGGCCAATTTTCACCCCAGGGCTTTTATTTGAACAAACTTGGTAGACACCCATTAGAACATGTTTCATGCTAAATATCTTAGCTCTAGCTCTTTGGGTTCTTTAAAAGAAGATTTTTAAGTTTTTACTATATGCATATAGGGAAAATCAATGACCCCCAGGGGCGGGGCCAATTTTGACCCCAGGGCTTTTATTTGAACAAACTTGGTAGACACACACTAGAAGATGTTTCATGCCAAATATCTCAGCTCTAGCTCTTTGAGTTCTTTAAAAGAAGATTTTTAAGTTTTTACTATATGCATATAGGGAAAATCAATGACCCCCGGGGCGGGGCCAATTTTCACCCTAGGGCTTTTATTTGAACAAACTTGGTAGACACCCATTAGAACATGTTTCATGCTAAATATCTTAGCTCTAGCTCTTTGGGTTCTTTAAAAGAAGATTTTTTAAGTTTTTACTATATGCATATAGGGAAAATCAATGACCCCCCGGGCGCGGGCCAATTTTGACCCCAGGGCTTTTATTTGAACAAACTTGGTAGACACTCACTAGAAGATGTTTCATGCCAAATATCTAAGCTCTAGCTCTTTGAGTTCTTTAAAAGAAGATTTTTTAAGTTTTTTACTATATGCATATAGGGAAAATCAATGACCCCCGGGGCGGGGCCAATTTTCACCCCAGGGCTTTTATTTGAACAAACTTGGTAGACACCCATTAGAACATGTTTCATGCTAAATAACTTAGCTCTAGCTCTTTGGGTTCTTTAAAAGAAGATTTTTTAAGTTTTTACTATATGCATATAGGGAAAATCAATGACCCCCCGGGGCGGGGCCAATTTTGACCCCAGGGCTTTTATTTGAACAAACTTGGTAGACACTCACTAGAAGATGTTTCATGCCAAATATCTAAGCTCTAGCTCTTATGGTTTTTTAAAAGAAGATATTTAAAGTTTTTTCTTTCGGTTGCCATGGCAACCAGAGTTTTGCATGGAATTAAATTCTTTGAACAATTTTTAAAGGTGACCACCAAAGGAACATTCCTGTGAAGTTTGGATGAAATTGGCTCAGTGGTTTATGAGGAGATGTCATTTAAAGTAAAAGTTTACGGACGGACGGACGGACGACGGACGGACGACGGACGGACGCCGGACGGACGCCGGACGAAAAGCGATCACAAAAGCTCACCCTGTCACTTTGTGACAGGTAGCTCTTTGAGTTCTTTAAAAGAAGATTTTTTAAGTTTTTACTATATGCATATAGGGAAAATCAATGACCCCCCGGGGCAGGGCCAATTTTCACCCCAGGGCTTTTATTTGAACAAACTTGGTAGACACCCATTAGAACATGTTTCATGCTAAATAACTTAGCTCTAGCTCTTTGGGTTCTTTAAAAGAAGATTTTTTAAGTTTTTACTATATGCATATAGGGAAAATCAATGACCCCCCGGGGCGGGGCCAATTTTGACCCCAGGGCTTTTATTTGAACAAACTTGGTAGACACTCACTAGAAGATGTTTCATGCCAAATATCTAAGCTCTAGCTCTTATGATTTTTTAAAAGAAGATATTTAAAGTTTTTTCTTTCGGTTGCCATGGCAACCAGAGTTTTGCATGGAATTAAATTCTTTGAACAATTTTTAAAGGTGACCACCAAAGGAACATTCCTGTGAAGTTTGGATGAAATTGGCTCAGTGGTTTATGAGGAGATGTCATTTAAAGTAAAAGTTTACGGACGGACGGACGACGGACGGACGGACGCCGGACGAAAAGCGATCACAAAAGCTCACCCTGTCACTTTGTGACAGGTGAGCTAAAAATGGAAGCACTGTAAAGTTACCCTGGAGAGGAATGATTTGAGAGGTTCTGTCATCATATCAGAGACTGAGTGAATAAATTCCTCACATGTTCTCTTCAACTGACCATCAACATCTCTCTTAGAGTCGACAAAATTCTCCATCACCTGTGGGGTACCCTGAAATAGACCAGATTATATATCTACATAAATTACTATTCTAGAACGAAATGCCAAGCATTATCTTATAAACAATTAAAATGTTTTTGAATTGTAACAGAAAGTATTAAAAGGCTTGGATCTAAAAAGAGCATATTTTAGGTTCAATGTTGATCTAGGCATATTCAAAACAATTTGACTGTTTTATACAGATTTGTTGGTGATATAAATTCTTGTAATACTAATAGCTGCAGGTCAAATAGAACTCTTAGAGTACGATGCACTTAATGTGTAATGTTGAAACAAGGTCGTAATCTGAGTAGGGCTTGAACCAAGACCAGGATGAAAGGGAGGCTATCTATTCTCTAAATAAAAATGGAGATAAAAAAGGCTTACCTCAGCTATAAACTGTAGAAGTGAATTGGTAGAACTGAAACTAAAAATCTGAGATCTCTTATGCAGCAGACCGTAGGCAGCATCTAAAAACATACAACAAAATATATGAGAAAAGTAAGTTTTATAAGTATCATTTCTAAAAGGCAAGACACAATAATGTAAATATTAGGACAATAAATTATTAATACAATGTAATGAGATGGTATTAATTTAAATGAGATGATATAATTTGCATTATTATATATGTACATGTTTATGATACATAGCAATATACAAGTTTTGCTTATAAATCAATAGTAATGAAACAAAATAAAAGACTGGAATTACACTAAAAGTAAATTAAAACCTACTCTACAGCTGATATTCATAACAGAGCATCATTTTTTTAAATAATATATTTCCACTATATTTAACAGCCCTAATAATTGATAAGAAATGCATATAATTTTATAATTATTAAATGACATTTCACTGCCAATAAGATAGTAAGCCTGTCACACACATAGTGCCTACAAGACAATTATGCACAAGTCTCTGGGATATGAAGGTTGAAATCTGAATAACTGACTTATTTTTTTCCTTTTCTTTGGCATTTTTATCGTTTTTGTTTTAGGTTGGGTAAAGAAGTACTTCCATATTCAATTGTAGGTTTTATATGCAAGTATTCTTTAATCATCAAATGACAAATAAACATTTATCTTCTATTGTGTATTTCTAGAATTCTTAAAAATGTCCCAGACAAATACATATAATGATGAAATATTCTGTAAGGTCATGACCCCAGAAGGGCATGAACCCAAGACCCTCAGGTTATAATTACAACTCTGGTAGCTAAAAGGTACAGTTCATAATCATTTAATGAAAATGAATATTTATGCAAACCAATTTTTAGTTACACCTGGTTACTACAACAAATCTAAGACTGGGCTTTGTTAACAGGTGGTCTCTTAACACCAAATTTTATACATTTTAATACTTTTAAGTGAGGTATTCAAACATGTAAAATTGAAATGAAAGTGAGTACCAGAAGTGACATGTCAGTTTATTGTTTTCTGTTCTCCACAAAACATGAATAGATAAATAAAACCACGAAATTCTCAACTGTTTACATGATTATTTGACCAATTTTTCTCTCTTTAGATTTAACATTGCACCAAAGCAGTATAGGTCATATGGCAACTTTAGCTTTTCTGATGGAGGAAGACTTCAGGTGCCCCTCTGTACATTATTTCTGTCGCAAACAGGCATCTGAGTAGAACCACCAATTCACGAATTCGAAAACCTAGCTAAATGCCGTTTTCCGGTACTTTCTGTACATAGCTCTGGGGAATTCACCTAATGGAGTGTAATAGCGAACTCAATGTTTTCGGCCTTTTTTTAAATGTTCCGTAAGATAGCTTGATAGCTTTCTCATATGAAGAATCCTGAGATGCTAGAACCTACAGAGGTGATAGGCAAGTGGTTTGAAGTCAAAGACCTTAACCCACTCATCCACGATGCTCCACGATGAGACCAATTCAACAGATTATCACTGAAACAAATATTTGTGAAAAGAATTTGAGACAACTATTCCAAGATTTGACACCAAATTCCCACATCATTCAGCTTAACAATTGGGGGTATAAACATCTTAACTATCTTCAACAAAAGCAAGCAAATACATAGAATATAAAATACCCTAGTGTGTGAATAACTACTTATCATGCACTGACAACAACAAATGGTGTACAAAAACCATGCTGTGATATATAAAAACAACAAAGATCAAAGTGTTGTAATATAATAACATATTATACATCAATCATTACATTCCATTACAGGTGATCCATTCATTTATAAACCATTCTATTACAAATCTAGTGTATTATTTCGTACAAAAGGAGGTTTAACTATAAGTTTAGAAGTATTCTTTGACAAGCACTTTCATAAAAAAAGATAAATAAGGAAACTATGACAGTATATATTGACATTATTATGATACAATATATAATAATACATCTCTGAAAGGGGTTAAGGAAAAGAAAAGAGAATTACATGTGTTTAGGAAAATGTGCTTAATGTAGATATCAAATACTGGTGTACGATAGGTGAAATGAAAATCTATTTCTCTGTGGTTTATATATAAAAGTTTTGTAAATATTCATAAACAAATAAAAACTTTTTTTTTGCTTGGGTTTCACGCTGCACCAACACAGTAAAGGTCATATGACAACTTTCCAGCTTTATTGGTGGGGGATGACTTCAGGTGCCCCTCCATGCATTATTTTAGGTATGAGTAGAACCCCTGACATTTGGTAAGCTAGCTGGATAGCTTCCTCACACGAAAGAATTCAAAATAATAAAAACAAAAATTGAGCCCAGAAATATTGACCATGATAGCAAGAGTGTAATTATGTAAAGGTATTTGATATGATTCAACCAATATCAAACTTTTAACAGAGGTAAAAAAGTGCACATAAGTTGTTTTTTAATAATAATATAAAGAAAACAGTTTGTGGTTGAAGTAAAGATTTGTGACACATTTGTCCCCCAATAATTTATGGATAACTTTGATAATTATCTTTTATTTCTCTCTTTTATTTATTTCTTTTTAAAATTACTTTAAACTGACAGTGATGCTGTTTCACTATATTCATAAACAAATAAAAACATTTTTTTTTTACTTGGGTTTTTGTTGCACCAAACATAGTAAAGGTCATATGGCAACTTTCCAGCTTTATTGGTGTGGGATGACCTCAGGTGCCCCTCCATGCACCTGAATGGGCTTCTGAGTAGTACCACAGATAGCTTCCTCACATGAATGAATTAAAAAATAATAAACTCAAGAGCTGTCGGCAGGACACCATGCTCAATTATTCTTAATGCTTGTCAGTAAAACAAGTGTATGGATAGTGTAGAATTTTCTAAGTTCAAAAAGGGTCATAATTCTGTCAAGATCGATCAAGATCGATGTTCGAGTCATGGGCCTTGGACAGTGACCTCCTATTATGTTCTCAAATAAGTGAGTGAAGTTTCAACCTATTCCTTCATGTAGTTTTGGAAATACCAACTTGCATGCAAAAACTTAACCAAAATGTGACGCTGACGCTGGGGCCATAACAATAGCTTTCCCTTTTATTTGAATAGTCAAACTACTAACATTTAAAATGGCACTAAAGGGATATTCTGTACAAGAATACTGGAAAGAGAGACATCATTCAATACTAGACATATAGTTTATACAACTTGTATGCCCTGTACCTTATACAGAGACAACATTTTTTTACACAGTTAAACTATAACAACACGGGACAACACAAACATATAGAAGCAAGGCTGACAAGATTCATAATTTGTAATTATAATAGTCTACACATTCCTGCTACCACCTACTACCAACGTAATAAAACATAAACTATGATAAAAAAAAAACTAACATACCAACAAAATTGTGAAGCTTTAGCTCTAGTGAAGAAAATAGGTATATACATGATTATAAATGGGCTTATAACTTAAATTATATAAAACATTCTTTATTTTTGGGTGTTTTTTTATTTATTATTTTTTACTTAATTTGCAGAGCAACACCATACTTTTGGAAGAACTGATTTATACCATTATTCCTATTTTAAAGAAAGGTTACTGCTCAACAAGGGGGCCATTCTTTAGAGGTTAAATAGTAAAATTATTACAACTATCAAATGACAATAACACCCTAAAGGTCATCTGGCTACTTTCCAGATTCATTAATGATGGAAACACTTCCATTCTTCTCTTCTGTACATTATTGTACAAGTTGACATCATAGTAGAACCACCAACCTTTTAAGCAACAGAACAGTTTTGTTTCCAACAAAATGTTTCCAATAAATTACAATCAAATATTTTTTCAAACCATAGAGTGTTGTATACTGAATATTATTCTGTTTGTATACAGTCAAGCATTTTTTCTGCAAAAAGCTCGCAGGAGAGAGCATTCCAAATTCAAAAAGAAAAATTTCCCACACCCATCCCATATTCAGATAAAAATACACAAAACATTTGCAATGCTAGGCATTCTCAGCTTAGAAATATATGAAAGAATGTAACATAACAACTGTTCATGTCATATTATATTGTGTATATATACATTTCACTTTCGTCAACTATTTTTCCTTGATTCCAGTGTTGTCAATGGTAGTATAACATACTATGATAATGAAAATGACCAGATAGAATAAGCTTAACAATATAGGAATATCACACTGGTGAATTGAAGTCAGCAACAAAAAAGCAAAGTATTTCAAACACGTGTTTTTGAAGGTGTTAAGCATGATTTTCTACACACATACAGAGAAAAATATAGTGGTGTGGATAATGACATTGTTATAGTTACTACAGAAAGAGAAAGAAAATCGAAGGATTCTCACTGATGTTGCATTGACAAAGTTACAAACATGAATGAAAGTAGGAAAATCTATTTTAAGCATCAGTTTCTATGTTCTATGGAAGTTGGAAAATCTATTTTTAGTATCAGTTTCTATGTTCTATGGAAGTTGGAAAATCTATTTTTAGTATCAGTTTCTACATCCTTAACCTACTTGTAACCCAATTCAATGGTAGAAATTTATGGAAAGTACAAAATTCACTTTTTGTTTTTCCATTTCCATTAATGATTTTCCATTTCCAAACAACCCCCATTCATATCTAATTTATCAATAAATAATTGAAGGATCTATGATAAAAATAGTAAGTGTGATACAAGGACAAGTAGAAGTTTAAGCCAGCAACTTTATCTATATGCTCCACCGTAAACTTTCAGGGAGCATGAAGTTCACAGTTCAAACTATAAAAAGGCTCAGTAAGCAATTAGGATTGAAAGAAAAGTAAAACACATCAGATTTTATTTTTGACTATAATGTCAATGTTACAACATACCTTTAAACTTGCTGAAATCAAGAGAAGTCTCCCTTATAGAAAAATCGGCCTGGAATGGCGCGATCTGCTCCCTTAATATCAGTAAATGTTTTATCATGAACAGCTGCCCATCCAATATTGCCTGTGAAGAAATAGCAAAACATGTATTACAAAACATTAAAATATATTTTCTTCATGACAAAATCAAAAACCATGTCCAAAAACCGAAAAGCTAGGCCACAAAATTGAAATAAAAGAGGTTACATTACATGTCTTTTTTTACATTTTCTTTTGTAAAGAAACTTCATTGATCAAAGTTTTCTTCCCATAAAATATCCCAAACACTTCTTTAAAAATTTTGTTAAATAAAGTTGCTTTTTTTTTCTTACACAAACTATCAGCAGGTTCAATCATAACATATTGTTTTACTAATTTATTAAGGTCATACCTTCCTCTTTGTGATTCCTTCTTTTGCATTGATTAGAGATTGTATACATGACTGGAGAGCCTCCTGTGATAAACCCTGGAACGTTGTTTTCTAGTGGAAAAAAAACAGAAACAAGCAAAAATAAATAAACATATAAATTTGTCAATGTAAGAGGACATATGGTTTTTACTTTATATTATTACTTCAAAACAAAATGTTAATGAGATTCAAATTATCAGACAAACTTTGTTTTCTTCATCATGACCATAAACAGATTTTTTTTAATGCAGTAAAGAAGTCTTACAACATTTTTGTAAGGCATGCAGTTAAATAACCATAAAATAATTTGACAAAACAATGTGTTTCCCCTTTCTCTGTCTACATTTATTTTTTCACTAAGTATCCTTAAAGATAATTTTGTTCACTTTACTCACATATCTTTCCCTTCTTAAATTCAACTGTACTGAAATCGATTTCATTAAAGAAATATCTAATTTTAAGATAATTAAAGTGACATTATGCCCAATCCAAGGGTTATGTACTGAGAGAACAGGTGAAAGTCAAAATAAGTTTTCAAATTGCCAGAATTCCTTTCAATTTTATAATTTACTTCTAAACGATAAATAACTTATGTGGCCCAAGGAAAGGTCTATAAATATCTATCGGATTTTACCTGTAACATTCAATTATTTAATAGAGAGGGGCAGTTCTTTTTTTTATATTATTTAACATTTTTCGATATCAGCCATTGGTCAATCACCATTAAAGCAGTCAATCTTTTGTAAATATATAGTTACTTCAGCTCAACTTGTCAATGAAAATATGTGCAAAAATGTCACTTTAGTTATACAGGCATTTGAATCTATTTTAGGTAAATGGAGCAACAGTTTTCTATGCATCTCAAGTGCACATGTATCATCATCATCACTAACGTTACTTACATCAATACAGCGGTACAGTTTAGACAATGTGACGAGAGTACGTCGTACTGTGGGATACCACATCCCGTGTAAATCTGCTGGCGACATCGGCATCGACGTTGTCAAGTTACCACCTGAAAAGTATAAATTTGGGATCACTTTTACTAAATTTAATGTTTGGGTAAATCCTTGTGTACAAAAAAAGATGAAAAAAATAAATAAAACTTGCTTTTAGATCGTAACAGAAAACATCTTAAAAACGACAGTTTTCTTATTGTTATTATTATTATTGTTACTATTATTATAATTATTATTATTATTATTATAATGAATGACTAATCAACTATATTTTTTGGACAAATTCATAATAATCAATATAGTAAAGGTAATATAAGGACGGACTTACTTCCAAAGTAAAGGAAAAACAATCAGGATCCCTCAAACTTTATTTTAGATAAGAAGGCAAGAATAGATACTTTGGTGTATACTTAGGGATAACCAAAAAATTCTAAACACATGCCGGATTAAGAAAAGTAATTGAATAAAGCACAGATAGTTTACCTGGTCCAGCCGAGACATCCTGCCAGCCGGTCGCTGGATCTTCTTGTAGAGGTACGTTCTCCAGTGATACAGAGTCAGGATCTACGGCACCTGTTAACCTAGCAACCTCGGCACTTGTGCTTGAGGCATTGGAGGGAGTACGAGAATGACCTTTTATCTGACCTTTCTTTATACCTTCTGCAATACTCTGGAAAACAGAACAATTTTATATTTGAAAATATCACTGTATTAGAAATAAACAAAAACTATAAATGTGTCCATAGGACACGGATGCCCCCACACGCCACTGTTCTGTCAATCTTATGACTCTAGGTCAAACATTTTTTAGACTACATCATACATGTGCCACAAGTTGAAAACTAAAAATCAACAAAGGGCCATAATTCTGTTAAATTTGGTCGCAGCAAAAATTCCTTCCTTTACTACCATCTACACATTAAGGTTGTTAATCCCTGGAAGTTTAAGCAAAATCTGCCATCCGGTTTAATAGGAGTTGCGTTCACAAAATTTCCACATAGTATATAGTGAAAAAATCAACAAAGGGCCATAATTCTGTTAAATTTGGTCACAGCAAAAATTCCTTCCTTTACTACCACCTACACATTAAGGTTGTTAATCCCTGTAAGTTTAAGCAAAATCTGCCATCTGGTTTAAGAGGAGTTGCATTCACAAAATTTCTACATAGTATATAGTGAAAAAATCAACAAAGGGCCATAATTCTGTTAAATTTGGTCGCAGCAAAAATTCCTTCCTTTACTGCCATTTACACATTAATGTTGTTCATCCCTGTAAGTTTAAGCAAAATCTGCTATCCGGTTTAAGAGGAGTTACGTTCACAAAATTTCTACATAGTATATAGTGAAACAAGAGCTGTCACAGGAGACAGCGAAGCTCGACTAATAAAATGCTGGACGCAGTAAGGAGGACAAAACTATGAAAGAAAAATCAATTATGTATAATTAAGTATTAAGTTATATTAGTAAAAATATAACATTTGTTAACATCAATTCCAAGATCAAGGGGAATAATTCTAGAAATAGTCATGCAAGAGTTATGGACCTTGCCACACAACATTTGTGTAATGATAAGAAATATATATTTGAAGTTTGAAGTAGATATCTTAAAAAATAAAGAAGTTATTATATTTCTTAAAGAAAATCCTAAGTTCAAAGAGAGATAAATCTGTAAATATTGCTTCAAGAGTTATGAACATTGTCACATAAAATGTAAATGATTATAAGGAATAAGTATTTGAAGTTTGAGGTAGATACCTTTAAAAATAAAAAAGTTAAAATAAAAATAACATTTTTCTAGTAAATAAATCTAAGTTTATGGGGAGATAATTCTTGCAATATTGGTGCTAGAGTTATGAACCTTGTCACATAAGATGTGGATGATGATAACGTAAATATATTTGAAGTATATTTCCCTTTAGAAATAAATAAGTTACAGTAAAAAATAATATTTTGTATGGAAAATTCTAAGTTCAAAGGGAGATAAATCTAAAAATATTGGTGCTAGAGTTATGAACCTTGTCACATAAGATGGGGATGATGATAATGTAAATATATTTGAAGTATGAGGTTGATCCCTTAAGAAATAAAGAAGAAACAGTAAGAAATAGTATTTTTTGAGGAAAATTCTAAGTTCAAGGGAAGATAAATCTGAAAATATTGGTGCTAGAGTTATGAACCTTGTCACATAAGATGAGGATGATGATAAGGTACATATATTTGAAGTATGAGGTTGATCCCTTAAGAAATAAAGAAGTTTCAGTAAAAAATAGTATTTTTTAAGGAAAATTCTAAGTTCAAGGGGAGATAAATCTGAAAATATTGGTGCTAGAGTTATGAACCTTGTCACTTAAGATGTGGTTGATGATAAGGAACATATATTTGAAGTTTGAAGTTGATACCTTAAGAAATGACAAAGTTATAGTGAAAAATATTTTACTGCACCAAAACTTTAATCTAAAATCTGGACGCGGACGCGGACGCCGACGCCGACGCCGGGGCGAGTAGGACAGCTCTCCATATACTTCGTATAGTCGAGCTAAAAATCAACAAAGGGCCATAATTCTGTTAAATTTGGTCGCAGCGAAAATTCCTTCCTTTACTACCATCTACACATTAAGGTTGTTCATCCCTGTAAGTTTAAGCAAAATCTGCCATCCGGTTTAAGAGGAGTTGCGTTCACAAGATTTCGGGACGTACGGACGGACGGACAGACGTACATACCAAAATTTGATGTTTATGAGGCAAATGAGCTCATAAACACCACCTGGACCAACGTCCATAAGCAAAATAAGCTCATAAAAACAAAAAAAACTCTTAATTTTAAATTTTATGAGTTTATGTTCTTTATTTAACTACGGAATGAAGCTCATAATAATCAAATGTTGGCTCGGACTGACTGACGGACGGACGGACAAGTGCAACGCTATATGCTCCCACATTGTGGGGGCATAAAAAGTAAAAAATCACTTGTGAATTGGAAATGCCACTTTATACATGTATTGCTTAATTGACACGGAAATGGAAAAAACAAAGACTTTTAAATGGCTTTAACAAATGGCTTGGCTATCAAATAAATTAAAATAGAGTACCAAGCTACCTGTATTATATAAATAAATTGTACTTTATTTATCAATCTGCTTATTTTTGCCGTTTCAATATCTAGAATATCTTGTCTAAAATATCTTTAAAAGTTGAACCTTATCTATACCAGTAAAATTTTTATGCAAATGATTTTCAGGAACATAAGATATACTTTAGTTTACAACTTGATTAAGTCAGTATCTTGAATAGTTTAAATTTATTTTTACTATAACTTATTGATGAAAGTCACTGTGTTATATCACTGATTGATAAACAGTGAGTGATATTGGATTTATCCCACTGATGTAATCTTGTATATTGTAAGTAAGCATTTGTTTGTTTGTTTAATTTGGGTTTTATGTCACACTGACACAGTATAGGTCATATGGCGATGTTCCAGCTTTAAATCATTTCAAGCACGAACAGGCACCTGAGTAGAACCATTGGCGTTCCATAAGCTAGCTGGATAGCTTCCACACATGAAAGATTCCAAATTGTTAGTAAGTATAAAATAAATCCTGATCAATCTAACCTCCATCATTTCAAGTTTTTCTGGGTACGCCAAGTCACCTTGAGCTGCCGAATATTGGAGAATGTCTGTCCGTATGTATATATATGTTCTATATACCAATCTTTCTTGTACGTCCATCAATAACTGCTTTATCACATTCTCAAAGGCCCGCAACTCTTGTGCTGTAAAATATACATATCAGTCAATGAAATTAGATCTTGACATTTTAATAATATGCCTGTCTTGATGAGTATAGTCAAAATTAAATTGGAAGTTAGTCACATAGAAAATAAGCCTCTACTAAAATACTCAAAGCATGTTTTTAAATTTTTTTGACATATGTTTTAATCTAAAATAAAAATTGTATTTTATCACTTAAAAAAATCTGCATTGTTTGATGAGAGAAAGACTCGGTCACTTGTACGTAACATTGGCGTATATTTCAGAAAATGCATGCAAGCATAAGATAAAGAAAGCACAATGTATTTTTTCAACAGAGACAGTGTCAAAATTAGCTTTTGAAGAAAACAAATGTCAATCGGAAAATAATTGCAGATATCAAAGGGAGACAACTTATGGATAACCAAAGACAAAAGATGAACACTTATGGATAACTTAAGTCAAAGGGAAACAACTTCTTAACTAAACTCTTCTTAAAGTAACGCAGAGTTATAAAATATGTAAATTTCACTTACGATTCTGCTCAACATGCTCTTCAATCATCTCTAATTTTAGTATACTGCACAGCTCGGCTAGTGTCTCCAGGTGATTTATATGTATAATAAGGGGCCGGAACACGTCATAGAGGGCGCTACATAACCTCTCCAACATCTCACTGACAAAATACAAAAACAAAAATTTTCTTCTTTTCGTCTGCAAATCAATATATGTTCATATTTCAAAATCACACTTCATGTTCTTCCATTTATGCAGTAAGTTCATATACTTTTATTAGCTTAATGGAACCAAGTGAAAAAATCGCCATTTCAAACCACTTGCCCCTCACAGCTGTGTGTGTTTAATCCTGCACAAGACTTCAGATTCTCTCATATAATGAAGCTATCCAGCTAGTTTATGGAGGTTGGTATCTTCTAAGAGGGGCATCAGATAACTCCATCATAAAGTAAAGTTGGCAAGTTGTCAGTGCTACTTTACCTATAATTTCTGCCATCCAGAAGGAAAATATTCCCTAAATATATAAATTTGTTATCTAATCTTTTTTTTTAATTTTTCTTTTTTAACCTTATTGGTCACATAGTGTACCAGGAAATACAACTTACCCAGACACAAGCGTTGACATGGAGAAGGTGACACAAAAGTGAGAGCACACATAGGAACACCACCACCCTCAAAAACATGAAGCTAGTTTTAACTTTAACCATGCTAAATTTCTTTTTTTTGAAACTATCCATTATCAATTTTAAAAGTACCAAGATGCAAATTTGAAGTTACCCTGCTTACATTATAAAGTCACCTGATCAGATTCTATGTACGGATGAACAAGCAGGCCAAGCTCTATATTGATGGCAAACTTTAAACACTTTCAGTTCCAAGAGGGTAAGAGTTAAAGAAGAAATTATGATAATACAAGTTATATATACTGATATAGATGCTGCATACTCACTCAAGCATGATGGTAGGCTTGGAGAAGAAGTTGAGATATAACTGGTACTCATCCTCACAAACATGAACCATAAATGCACAACCACTTCTCATCTGAAATAAAACATGTCTTCTCTTATATATAATCTGCAATTAATAGTTTCAGAAATTAAACAAACTTTTTTTTATCAAAAATTTCAGCATCACCCCTATTACATTAATAACAGATGAATTACCAGCATAAGACTTTCCCTATAATGCCTGTATACACATTTTTACATTATTTAAGATTGATCTCTACTGAAAGAAAATTAAAGCCATTTCTTGCATCAAACATGTTCTACAGGCTGTGTGAAAATAAACAAGGAAGACTTCTGATTCCCTTTTCTTGCTTTATTTCCGGTAACACCAGGATACTGAGCAGCACCACCGATGTTCTGTAAGCTATAGCCTTTTCATATAGAATCCAAGCAGTCCCTTGCAAGATCTGAACCCAAACCAGTGCCGGGCAAGTGGTTTTTATTCAAAGATCTTAACCACTTCCCAACAGACACCACTAACAGATGCTCAAAGGTTAAGTGTGAAGTCCATGTACACATGCTGAGAAAACATAATCAACACAAAAAATATCATATTTATTTTTACAAAAACACATGTATTATAGGGACCAAATCCTCTACCAGTCTTCTAACAAAGATTTAACGGACTGAAGAGTCAAGGGCTACTAATTATGATAACAAGAGCACCACTAGGCGGAGCATTATATGCCCGAAAGTGATTTTTTTTTTTATAGTAAAGATGAAGCATTTGTAAGACATGAGAATTAAATAAAGTATTACCTCCTTCAATTAACAATCCTCCTTTGAAGTTTCAATATTGTGGTCCAAATGGAACTTAAGTTATGCCCCAGAAACTGTTTTCAATTCTAAGGTAATAGTGACCTTGACCTTTGACCTTGTGACCCAAAAATCATTAGGGGTCTTCTACCCAATATGGACAATCATATTATGAAGTTTAAACACAGTAGGCCAAATGATACTTAAGTTATGTTCCGAAAACTGTTTTCAGTTTTAAGGTAATAGTGACCTTGACCTTGTGACCCCAAAATCAATAGGGTCTTCTACCCAATATGGACAATCATCCTATGAAGTTTGAATATTGTGGGCTAAATGGAACTTAAGTTATGCTCCAGAAACTGTTTTCAATTTCTAAGTAATAGTGACATAGTGACCCAAAAATCAATAGGGGTCTTCTACCCAATATGGACAATCATCCTATGAAGTTTGAACACTGTGGGCCAAATAGAACT
Source organism: Ruditapes philippinarum (assembly GCF_026571515.1). Classification (NCBI taxonomy): domain Eukaryota; kingdom Metazoa; phylum Mollusca; class Bivalvia; order Venerida; family Veneridae; genus Ruditapes; species Ruditapes philippinarum. The sequence goes on along the minus strand of NW_026854204.1, from coordinate 74,099 downwards.
TAAGTTATGCTCCGGAAACTGTTTTTAGTTTTAAGTTAATAGTGGCCTTGACCTTGTTACCCCAAAATCAATATGGGTCTTCTACCCAATATGAACAATCATCCTATGAAGTTTGAACACTGTGGGCTAAATGGAACTTACGTTATGCTCCGGAAACTGTTTTTAGTTCTAAGGTAATAGTGGCTTTGACCTTGTGACCCCAAAATCAATAGGTGTCTTCTATCCAATATGGACAATCATCCTATGAAGTTTGAACACTGTAGGCCAAATGGAACTTAAGTTATGCTCCGGAAACTGTTTTCAGTTTTAAGGTCATAGTGACCTTGACCTTTGACCTTGTTACCCCAAAATCAATAGGGGTCTTCTACCCAATATGGACAATCATCCTATGAAGTTTGAACACTGTGGGCCAAATGGAACTTAAGTTATGCTCCAGAAACTCTTTTCAGTTTTAAGGTCAAAGTGACCTTGACCTTTGACTTTGTGACCCCAAAATCAATAGGGGTCTTCTATCCAATATGGACAATCATCCTATGAAGATTGAACACTGTAGGCCAAATGGAACTTAAGTTATGCTCAGGAAACTGTTTTCACTTTTAAGGTCATAGTGACCTTGACCTTTGACCTTATGACCCCAAAATCAATAGGGGTCTTCTACCCAATATGGACAATCATCCTATGAAGTTTAAATGTTGTGGGCCAAATGGAACTTAATTTATGCTCCGGAAACCAAATTGCTAACAGACAGACAGACGGACGGACGGACGCCAGGGGGTATAACATAATATGTCCGAAATTCTTTCGAGCATATAATAATAATGTGTTAATGGACTGAAGAGTCAAGGGCTTACAATGATGATAATAATAATGCGTGTTAAGTGACAAACCTACCAAAGAGCAGTGGTCACGAACATGTTTTGTAGCTAGATCATTGATGGTAGAGTTAATACTAGGACCAAGTAATGTTTCTCTCTGTGAGAAATAACACTGGTGACAGTCACTCAAAATCTGCTCATATCTGAAATTAAACATATATTATTATAATTTTAATATATATAAAGAGTTTTGAAATGCCTTTCTCTGATTGGCTAAGAAGTAACTTTTTGTTACAAATAACAGGTCAATATCAGAGTTATTTCACTGTTTTTTTTTCTTCTAAAATTATATTTTCAAAGGATATTCTTGGTTTTTGCCCTAAAAATCGAGTGTTATAAAGCCACATAACAAATCAATATTATACTAGTGTAATAACACTTTGATGTGATGTCATTTTCGTTATTAACAAACACAGCATTCATGCAGACTTAACAAATATTATTGCCAGAGGGTTGCTTAATATGATTTAAGTCAACTTGTCCAATAAATTTAGCAGTAAATATACCCTCTATATATACCATTATCTTTTAACATATGTAATAATGTTACCATGTTTTTATATACATACTCAGGACTCTTATCAGTTCTCATTTCCAGCTGTTCCATCAGAGATTTCACTCGTGGAGCATTTGCCCGAAACTTCCCGTAGAACAATGTGAAAGCATTATTCTTCTCTGCCCCTGTCTCCTATATACAATAAAACATTATATGACAGTTTCTAATATACACAACATCAGCATAATTCATGTGAGTGCTCACTGTTTTCAAGTTAAAATGTTAAAGTGTTAACTTACTCTTTTTATTCAACAGCATATCTGCTGCCCTTAGTTACATAATTTCAGCCATGAACAGGCACCTGATAAGACCAAGTGTCAGGCATATGATAAGCTATCTAGATAGCTTCCTGACTGACAAGAAAATAAAAGCAATGAGCTGTTTATAGAAGTGTACAGTACTTAAGGATAATAACCACAATGCTATGTAAGTATGGGTTGTATATCAACATTGTCATGGTAATTTGGTCCAACAGAACAGCTTTTTTCTTAGGAAATTCCACCATCACTTGCTTTGTGAGTCAATTCATTCAGATAAACAAGAGCTATTTGAAAGACAGCATGCTCCACTATTCTCAGTGCTTGACAACAACAAGAGTCTTAGTAATGTAGAAATTTACTGAGTTCAAAAAGGGCCATAATTCTGTCAAAATCCCTGTGTGAAGTTTAAGCCCATTCCCTTCAGTTGTTTTTGAGATACCAAGTTGCGAGCAAAACTTCACTGCTTAACTGCTAGGTCGACGTCAATGCCTCAGTGAGTACAATAGCTCTCCCTATTCTTCATATAGTCAAACTAAAAACTATAACCTCCACTCTCAAGATCACTTCATACATTTTTCAGTAAAACAAAAGAGGTATCTAGATTTCAAGTACCTTAGCATTTTTCACATGAAGGGTTGCTGCCTGTAATATATTCATCACATGTGTCTTCATTAAATTCAGCGCTCGAGATAGACACTGTCTGAACCTCGCCAAGAATACATCAGACTCCTTGTACTGTGGCTGTAAAATATATATGAGCCGCGTCACGACAAAACCAACATAATGGGTTTGCCACCAGTATGGATCCAGATTAGTCAGCGCATCCATGCTGTTTGCTTACCAACCCTTTAACAAGTAGAGAATATGATAGCGAACAGCATGGATCCTGATCAGACTGCGTGGATGCGCAGGCTGGTCTGGATCCATGCTGGTCGCAAACCCATTATGTTGGTTTTGTGATGACGTGGCTCATATTAATAAACATAACCATTATGTTTCATTTAATTTCTATGCACTGATCTTATATGAATATAAATTATGTTTTTACAAATGTAAACTGTACAGCCAGTAAACATCAAATTAAAGAGAACTGGTCTATAATAGAAGGTCTGTTATACAATAAATACATGTAATCATGTTGATAGTATTTTAGTATTACACCTAACAACAAACCATGATAGAATTATATATGTACATTAATGTTGTTGGCAAGTGTGAGATATTATATATATATATTTATAAAGCAGATAATCAATTGTTCTGGAACAAAATATTATTATTCATCATAAAAAAGTTTATACTAAATTATTTTTTTTCTTTCAAAAAATATTTCATAAGAATATCCAAATTATACATTTTTATAGTTTTTATCAATATCTAAAATACAAATCTATTTTATTTTGACATATAACTGTGCAAAACGGTCAAATTTTGCAAAGTGAAACAAGCAAATGTATCTAAATTTGGTAATTACTGTATGTAGATATATAAACAAATCTTACATTGCTTTTAATGTACAGAATACATTCATCAAGCCGTGATAACATCGGAACAAATGATTCATTCGTAACTGTAAGCTGTGGTGATCCCAATTTCTGAAAGAAACAATATGTATCACGATCATTTTAAATGTAAAACGTTAAAGATAAAAAAGATGTATTTATAAAACACAATATGTAATCATCAAAAATCTGTTTTGAAACAAGATGTGTGTCACTCAAAATGATGATGCCGTTCAAATTGAGTCCAACAATTGAAACTGTTTTAAATTCAGAATGAATGGTGAAGCCGTGAACATTTGTACTTGGTTAATGTCAAAACTCTTCTGACTTCAGAATGAAAAAGTTATTTTGGAGTAAGTTAATATAAAAAATAATGTGCAGCTTTAAATGGCTACATGATCACCAAAGAAACTTGTTCTTATAAAATGTACATGCCTATAAAAGTAAAATATCAAAGTTTCAATTAAAATAATGGAATAAGAATATACAATATGGAATATAAAATATAGAATATACTTCTGAACTTACACTTGAAATACTGTCAAGCTCATTGAAATAGGACAACTTGTTACTGATACTCTCTGCTGTATTCATGAGGCGAGTCTGTAAACAGAAATGGATTATATTTGTAGATACACTGTATTAAAATATTTTATGTTGTTGTTTTTTTTTCAACATTTATTTCAAAACTTTCTTAAACAAGAGCTGTCTGAAAAGCAGCGCACCTCTTTCTCAAAGCAGGATAATAAACACATCTTAACAAACAGGTAATTTTAGGCAAAGGTTACCTTTGACCTTTTAACAAGGAAATGGGCATAGCAGGCCAAACTCATAATAATGCATCTGGTTCTCAGGTTGATGCACTGACTTAATGGCTGGTTTTAATGTTTTTCTAATTACCGCTTCAAGTAACCTTGACATTTGACAGTCAACATTGACTACCCTGATGCATGGATTATGACAGAAGCTCTGCATTTTCAATCATAGCTGTAAGTTATTCAGAAATAAAAATTTTGCATTTTTCAACATTCCCCATCCCCTACCAACTCCAAATACAAATCGATTTCACAAAAACTCGTTCCTAAAATGGGAAAAAATTCACCGCCACAAAATTTCTCAAAAGAAAACATTTAACTTAAATAAGATACTTAGAAGACTGTCATAAAAATACAGTATTTAATGTTAATTTATCCAGCAAACAATCTTTACATATTTTAAAATCCTAGGTATGGACAATATCACATCTAAGGAATCAATTTATACAATATCACCAACCTGTTCTGCTAAGAGATGTTCACAAGCCTCATGTAGAGCGTTGGTTTTTGTAGACACATTGATATATTGTTGCTGTAGGTTCATGAGATACTCTAGTCCGGAAGATACTTCATCTAGTACACCATCGCATTGTGCACGGAATGATTCTAGCTCCTCTATATGACACCTACAAAATTCTAATACTGTTAGTTCATTTAATTTTGTGGGCATAATAGAATCTATCATTGGGTAAGATAGAGGATAGGGAAATCCCAACCCGAGGGTGATCGGTTCCATCGGGAACCAGCCTTGGCGAGTTCCCGATGGAACTTATTGCCCGAGGGTTGTGATTTCCCTATCCTCTATCTAACCCAATGATTGATTATTTTTCTCATTCACCTGGACACACAAGAAACAAAATATAAATATCAGTAAAACTACTTGCTATGCGCATTACAACGAACCTAGGCGGGGCTTAGGCACCTGACTTTCTATGCATTATGTACATCCGCAAAAAATTCTATGTGTGAAAAATTCAATGAAACAAATTCAAATATGAGATCCCTCATCAAAAAGCAAGGTTTTCATGATAAAATACATCAATATTAAAGTCGGAAAGTGTCATAATATAAGTGTTTATAAGGAATTCAGTCCATACTTTAATGGTTGACAAAAAGCGTTAACCATTTGCAAAGATTTTTCTACTTATGTGGATATTTTGGACGAATATTCAATTAAAATATATCAAAATGAGATTTGTCATCAAGAAGCATCGTTATTATAACAGAAAACATCGATGTTTTTCAGGCAAAGTGTCATAATATCCGATTTTACGAAGAATTTTGCGATATTTTAAAGTGTACTATTTTTAGTAACATACCGATATTGAAAAGAGCGGACCTAGGTAGAGTAGGACTCAGTGTGAAAGTTAATATCAATCTATTTTGATCCCATGGAAAATTTAATAGATTAGCTCACATATTTTAATACATTTTACCTTTTGATGTTTCATTTTTGTTAAAATAGGAGTGAATCGCGTATGTGTAGGAATACCGTTTTAAGAAGTGCTGCACGTTGAGTGTGAGATAAGCCCATGTGAGATAAGATTTTCCAACACCGCTTTTTTTAGTAACATTTACTGATTTTTCTATCTGGTAAGTGAGAAAATTCAGTTTCAATCACAATACAATGTATTACAAAAATACCAACATACCTGTACGGCAGATCTTCCTCTTTCTCTATTTCATTTTCGACTTCAGAAAACCACGAGAAAAACTGGAATAAAAAATAAATCTTAACATAGATAAAATTCACAATAATACATATAATAAACATGACATACCCTGCAGATATGAGTATTGGCTACTGAGAAAAAAAAATCTTGTTAGGGTAACAAATGGCCTCATTTCATTTAAATCCATTCAAAAGTAACCTTTCTTGGAAAGTGACCATGCATTGTAATTTAAAAAAAATGAATCAAGCGAATATTAATGCTGCAAGCAAAACTTAAACCAAATATTTTCTAAATTCACAAAGTGCAATAACTCAGTAAAAATCCATGTCAGAGTTATAGACCTTAGAAAATGACCTCTAATTACGATCTAAAACACATGTATTAAGTTTCAACAAGAGTTTTGGCCCTTGGATAGTGATCTACAATTGATTCAACTGATGACAATCTTCACCCCACATTAAATTTCATGATTGTCACAGGGTGAGAAAAATGTGCAGCCTAATCGGGTCTCGAACCCAGGACCCTCGGAATACCGTATTTTGCTCTCCTGCCACTTACACATACTCTCCCCTCTGAACCGTGACATGATGATCATGTCATAAGAGCCCTGGATGTATAATGAAATAGGAAATTTGAATTTTAAATTCAAAGTACCTGTTGAGAGTTTTCAATTTTCCCACCATTTTCAGCATCTGTTCCTGCAAGAAATTTCTGTACAGGGTTTGATTCTGATGACTTGCTGTCCGTGTTAAACACTGGTGGTAAAACTGTTGCTGGCCCATCATCCACTGGAAGCTTTAAAATAAATACACAAGTAGTTATACATTACATGAAGTATATATAAAAGTAAAAGTTGCAGTCAGACTAGAAAATGTAGGGACTGTCAAAATTGTGAACATGGGTTACTGATTCAATTGGTCAAATGTTATTTTCCACTATTGTTTTATTTTATGAATCGAATATGGATAAATATACCCATGGGTTTTTTTATGTGTTGGTAATTTAAACAAATCCAATTTAACAGTATAATATTTTCATGAATAATGGCATTACTTCTTCAGATATTTAGCATATTCAAGGTAACTATTCTTATTGTTATCGTTATCGTTTTTATCTTTGTTCATAATATAGCCATGGGTCAGATGAGTACACTGTATGACACATAGTCCTTAAAACAGGTGGCGCAATAGCTCAGTTGGTTAAACCACTGATTATCACTCCTGACATCCCGGGTTCGATCCTGGGTTATACCTTGGAATTTTTCAGAGACACTGTCAGTGTTTTCCACCTACCTAGAGGTGTACTACAGTGATTCAGATTGGACACACTTTCCTTAGGACAGATGTCCTAAATGGGCATATTTTTTTAGGTCATTTGTCCTAAAGTACAAAAAAAACTTAAGACATTTTTTGTAACAGTCAAATGAATAATAAAACATTATTGACACTTTCAAGTTTACTTTATTAATATCCCTTTTGTTTGGAAAATATTTCATTCATTTCTATTTCAGTCAGTTAAACAATTTTCTAGGTACAGCTGCTTTCCATGCTTTTAAAGCATCTTCAAATGGGAAATCTTCCCTAGGCTTGCCATTTATCCTTATCCTCATGATTTGGTCCTGAGTGTCAGGATTGAGCCTGTTTCTCAAAGCTGTAAGAGTTTGATTTTGAACAGAAAACCCCCTCTCACAGCCTGCAGTGTTTACAGGACATATGATGGCAAGACTGGCCAATATCAAAAGGTTAGGGAACTGTTCACCATGAAACTTATTTATAAGATGCCACAGTTTAAAGAGATCATCACGGGGATACATTTCTGCTTTAACAAGTATCTTAATCTGTTTCCATTCATTTTTGTTGCATCTGGATCTATGATTGGAGAGCTGGTCTTAGTGTGCTGCACCCCATCAACCTTCCATTTGTGACTTTTCTCCTCTCCAAAATGATTGACCAGAATGTCTATTTTTTCATCACCCCAGGTTTTCAGTTCAACATCTGACAGCAGTGTGATGGGCCTCATTGAGAGTACCCCAAATGAGGATAGAAGATCAGTATCTGGAAACCTGAAATTATACAAGAAAAACAGAATTATACTATTTTTTAATATACCTATATGTTATGTTATGTATAAACAATTATAGTTTTTATATGTCATATGAAATAATAACATGTAAAAATACTATCTGCATTTTAGATACTTTATACTAGTGTGGAAAATGTCTTGGAATGCAATGAATTACCTTTTCTCAATATTATTAACAAGTGCAGTGATAAATTTCTCCTTGGCACTAGCTATGTCACTTTTTTGACACTGGGAGATAGTGTGCTCCTTGAAGCAAGTGTCTGTAATGACCTCAGCTAACTTCTGCTCATGGCATCCTGGAGTGCTTATCAACTGCTGTAGGTCTGACAATGTCTGGTCAATCTTCACCTGACAAAAATAATGTTTATTTATAATAATGTTTCTATTAATAATTATTTATTTATAATAATGTTTCTATTAATAAAGGTTTGATTCTTAAATAGTTTTATTGCATGGTTTTAAAGAATGAAGCAATCTGAATTATTTTTATGCTCACCAAGTATAAATCAATACTTCAAGCATTAGCAAGTTTTGTAAGTAACTTTTAAGCGAATTTTACCTTGACTAATGCTACATCTGTAATTTCCTTTTGGATTAGAAAAGATTCAACTGAGTCACAATTGGAATGATGTCCATCATTATGTAGGTAATAGATATGAACTTCAGTGTGGCAATCTGAAATGATTAAAGTTTCATTATTATTGTTGTTGGTCAATTAAATCAACAAGATATTTTTTCAGACAAAGTATTTTTTATACAGAAAATTATCAATTAAATGTTTTAATTAACATGAAATTGAATTTAAAAATAATTTTGAAATCTTAGCTAGAAAATAAAACACACAGTTGCAATACAATAACATATATGTGAAAAGATATAAAGTTGTAACAAACTTACTGTAAAACAATGTGATTTCATCCAAAATAACTATAACAGCCAACAGCAGCAAACATCTATTAAATAACATACATTGAAATGTAAAATAAAATAGGAACATTCAAACTAAAATTTGTATAACAAAACAGCTAACTCTGAACATGTGGTTATTTTCAGCATTTTAATTTAATGGTTTTTTTTGCATTTAAATCAATAAGGTCAATTCATAAATAATAATTTGAATATTGTTTATAGCATGAGCCACAAGATCAATGGCTTTATTCTGTCAGTTGTAAAAAAATGACTTCAAAACTGCTGAAAATATTTAGAAAACAAGTATATTTTATTTTATAACCTGTTTGCAACAGAAACAATTTGACAACCTTTTTTTTCAATCCTTGTGCTTTGGCATCACTCATTGGGGTGGCAGCTAGATAAGTAATCAATGGATCCAAGCCCCTGAAATTAAAAAAAAAACATACATTTAAATTGCTGTAATTATGTTCTTTTATGCAAATGAACTTTGTGTTTTAGGATTTTCAAGGAATAAGTTGATATTAAAATAGGCTTGGTCTGTCTATAACTGAAATTGCTTTAAACAATCAAAGATTTTATTCACAATAGCAAACATAAAAATGCATATTGGAAAAAAACATCATGTTATATGTTTTAAATTGAAGTCTGTTTATGCACATTGGCAAAGATGATGATCATGTTATATGTTTAAATTTAAAGTTTTTAAATAGTTTACTTGTAAACTGCTTCAAGTGCAGAGAAGAACGACATCCACCGAACAGCATGGACCTCTTTAAATCTCAATCGGGGGGAGTCCAAGACATCCTGAATGGCCTGTAACTTTGCAACTCTTGCAGCAGAGAATTTGAAGTAGTAAAAGATAGCTGAAATGATTAATCAATTCTTAAATAACTTATTCTTCTTAAAATGTCATGTGCTATATACAAAATCAAAACTAAATACTTTGTTGATTGAAGTAAGCTTACATCAGACTTGGGAAACAAACAAGATTATAAAAATATCTTAGCATTGAATTTGACAGAATTTTTTATTTGTTGGTTTGAAAGAATTTTTTATTTGTTGGTTTATGCTAAGAATTTAATCAAAATTTAGTAAACTGCATAAAAAATGAGCTTATCGATAGTTATAATTATTACTTACATGTTATGACTTCCTGATATGCTTTCATTGGTGGCACAGAATCAGACGCCTGACTTGTACACAACGCTAGTCGGTGGGCAATGCAGTGTACATTCATGATATGTGGGTTTTGACGCAGCATCATGCCTGTAGTTCCTCTGTCTCTACCTGAAATTTTGTAGAATTGCTAAATATTACAAGTCACTATGTGTTAGGAATAATCATTGCATTTCAAAGAAAAGTCAACTTTTTTATAACAGCAATACCACCATGTGTCACATCATAAAAATTTAACTTTGATTTATTGTGCATTGAGTATTAACATTGGTCTCATTTTTATCAGTAAAATTTTGTGCTTAGTTGTAAAAAGTACCTGTCATTGCACTAGCTCCGTCTGTGCCAAGACCCATTATCTTTTCAGGACCAATTCCCCTTTTTTCCAACTCCTTGTATAGTGCAGAAGAAATAGCTGCACCTGTTCCTTCATCTAGGCGAATGTTGCATAAATATAATGTTTCAGGAAACATATCCTCCCCCAAAACCTGGCAATAAATGACTAGGCGGTGTGTAACAGTACGATCTGTTGATTCGTCACAAAGAAGTGTAACAAATGGGGACTTCTGTAGTTTCTGTACAGTATGTGTCTCCACAGTGTCGGATACAGCTTTCAAAAATTCATGACTAGCATAGTCCGACTCATAGCTTATACCGTCAGATACAGACAGATGATTGTAGCCACTCACACCAACACTTTTCTGAAACTCAACGAGTGATTTGAATTTACTGAGCGGTATATTTTCTTCAACCAGGTAATAAACTGTCTTTAAGGCAAGTAGAACCGCTTCTTCCTTGGCAGAGAAGTGCTTGTTCATCACACTTTTAAAGTCATCTTTACAAGCATTTGCCGCTAAAGATCTCTGGTGATCTTTTGATTTAACATGGTCACTAAAAGTACTTGTTCTAAAATTATTACAACCTTGTGTAAATATGTTGTCGCGTCCGTCGTTAATACAAAGGGTACAAAACATCAACTGCTTTTCTGTATCGAACTTAAGCCACTTGTGGGCCTGAAGCCATTTATTTTGAAATGAACGTGGTACTTTAGAATCAGATGAACTACCTTTTTCTTTGATAGGCGGCTGGTTTGATGATTTTTCACTATTAAAACCAACACTAAATAAAGATCGTTGTTTTGCATCAAAGAGAGGTTTTTTCGCCGCCATATTTTTCATACAACAACGATAAACATCGAAGCGTTCCGCACTACACTAAATCAATAAGCGCCGGGTACCGATAAGCGCCTGTATGACTCGGATTATTTTAAATAAACGATTTTCGTACTTTATCTTTTTAATCGCATAGATAGGGACGAAAATATCTGTTATAATCGAGGCTAAATTGTAAAATGAAGTTTTGACCGTTTGCTACAGAAATTTTTCGGTCAAATTGTCTGACAAACTGAATTTTTCTCGGCCCGATTGACGTACTGAATTTGTTTTTTCCGGTCATCTGTAGCTTTTATCGGCCATTGACCGAAGGGCCGATCCAATCTGAATCACTGTACTAGTAAGAAATCCAGGTAATCCTCGCATGTATCAGTGCTATACACTGGGCATGTAAAAGAACCAAGGGGTCTATTCAACAAGAGCTAGGGACTGGTTCCCGGATTCCCTTGTATCTTATAGCTGTCTCTTAAATGTATACAATGTATATCTGCTTAGAGTGATCATAACCATCTTAAAGCAGTATGATGTAGAAGTACAAGAGGATAGAAGAAGTAGAAAACATAGACCTGGAAGTGTAATAGCAAGCTCGAAGCGAGCTTTATGGTAACGCGAGTACCTGCTAAAAGTGATAGTTTTAAAAACTTTCGTCCGAAGTACTGAAAAGACACATCGCAACTTTTTCGAATTACAAGATAATGATAAAAACCGAGGAATTCTTACTGAAAAATGGATGAGTAGACTGGTAGCCCGGGCACTTCTATGGGAACCATAATGGGACCTGGGAACCAGAATGAACGGAAGCAGTGTATAAAATACCGAATGACAGTTAACGGAAAATGTAAAAATTAAAATTGAACCATTATTTTATATTATTTCATGGTAAAAGGAAGTCGAGCTCGCTTTTGCTTTGATTTTTTCATATTAATTTGCAAATTGTTCATCATTTTACATTGTGAGCTTAGTTCTTAAATGAATTTTGGCCTACTTTCACTTTGGACCCACATAGTGAAATCAAATACGACGGACAAGGCTGTATCACATGTCGGTCAAAAGTTATACATAGGTTATGTTTTGTAAAATGTTATATATGTATACCGACAATAAATTTTGATTTCATTTGATCACCTTAAATAATTTAAACTTACACAACCATAGAGCGTACCCCACCCACAATATTTGTGAAATGAAAAAGTAAACAAATTACATACATTCGAAGGGAGAGGCCTGTCATTTGAAAAATTTGTAAGTTCAATGAGGACATCTTTTTGTAGAGTCGATAATGGTGCTTTTGGATCCGTCTGACTGTCCCATAAAGATAAACGCTCCCGTAATTTCTTCTGGTCAAAACCTGGAAGTGACGTGGTCGCCATGTTTTTTTATTTTAGAAAATAAATTTGAACGAATTTATCTTCAATAAAAAACAATTCAATAGGTAAATCAGATTGGCACTAATATATCTAGATAAATATTTAGGTTATAAAAAATATTAAAAATATGAATTTACTGACTTGTGGAATTGATAGCTTCTTGATTTAGATTGAAATAATTTTAACGAAATATTTTTTAGGGGGAAAGCGCTTGCTTGATTATTTAAGATCAAGCGTCTGTTGTACAAGATGGCAGTCCTTAGCAGAATGTCAATGATTTCTCATGTTTTTCTAAGGTTTATCAGTTCATATTATTTTTCATATTTTTCAGATATAATTTTTGTTACTTCTTATGATGGTAAACATGCATAACAAGTTCATTCAATTTAATCCCTTCTAAAATCTGACCTCAAAAACTTGTGATCTGATGATGTAACATAAAATGTTTTAAACTTTTAAGATTAAGAGCACTGCTCATAAGTAAAGACCAAGATTTGTAATAATTTCTCATTAGTAAATTATAGTGGATAAAATTAAAATATTCTTAGAAAACGTTACAAATCCATGTAAGTAAAGAAACTGTTGTTATATAATCTGCGCATATCATAGCTACTTTAGTCTCAATATTTCGACTGCAAGACCGGCCAATTTTATAATCTGATTTTTCATAGATGTCCGTCTTTGTAGGGCGATCATCATCTATATAATAAAAAAACCTAAAGCGCACAATTTGTTGGGCTAATCATACTTAAGTTTTAAGTTAAGATTATTTGTTGTTTTTAAAAAGTCAATTTCTTCTCACGTAAGTGAAATAGTACTATGTCATCACCATTATTGCAATAATCCGAACATACTTCTACAGGTGGTGTGATTCGGCAGTCTTTTACAATATGCCAAAAATCAGGTGTCTGCCCTGAAGCGTTCGAGGTTTCCCGGAGATGATTTATGTCCCGGTAAAAATGAAAATCTAAAATCTACTTTGCAGCCGTAAATTTTAAATTTTTGTGTAATCTTATTATTAAGTTATTATTATCTATTCTAGAATGCTAATAATGCTATGATGATCCCCATACAGTGTAGCAATATACAGTAAATGGACTATGGTGACACTAATCCTTTGATTGGTAAACCTATGTTCCCCTTCCAACTAACAATTATCGGTAATTATTTAGATCAGTTAAAACATTAATTAAATGTTTACATCGTGAGTGAAGGTGTCAAATACTGTAATGCATAAATTGAATCCACCTGCAGGCCATTATTAACTCCATTTGGTGCTAGAACCCCATGAAAATTACCACTTAATATGAGGTGATAAAGTCTATGTACAGGATTTGGCAAAAGTTTCAGCTTTTTATACCAAACAACATGGCTTATTGTCCATACTTTACATAGCTTATTTCTAATCTGTAACTGATTGAATTAAGCCTTAATGCTTTAAAAAAAGATAGAGAAATTGTTAATAATTATTGACAATTTGTCTTATGTTGCCATTAAATTTGCAAGTTGTAAATACCGGTAATATAGATTGTATGCCACTATGTATCCCCCCCCCAAAAAATAAAAATAAATTAGAAATTAGACTGAAAATTATGGCAAGTTTGTCTTCTAGCAACCATCTGATATGTGTTATCACATTTTTTTAAAAACTTCCTGAAATCAAATATAGAACCAGTCCAAGATTTTCAAAATGCCAGTGCCCAGCTAATTAAGGATTTTTCTTAAACATGTTAGAATTAAACTTATATTTTTTAATTGATTTTATGTCATTTCAATTTAACCAATACACATTATTCATAATGTTATCTAAGAATGGTACAGCCCTCGTGGGGCCCACTCAAACTTTCCACATATGAATAACTGGCATACTCTACAATGACTACAATAATGGAACAAGGCATTTCATTGGTGTCAAATCTGCCTTTTTAAAGTAAATGAAAGGGCAAACATCTTTGATAAATATGCATATTGTCTCAAATAAGGCATGTGATAGCTTTTTCTTGCCAGCAGTATTCCTTACTTTTGAACTCTTTTGATTTACTTAAAATGACATAAGCATAAATGTGGAATTTTAACAAATCAAAATTAAGTCTTTAAGAGTTCTATTAGAGTTTACATTATACATCATCACTCATTTTAGTGTAAATTAAAAGTTCCAAAACAGAGAGATTATTCTTGCATATCAGACAGGATTATCTACCGTTTACACCGGTGCTAGAAAACCCTGTCTTACACCCCCCATGTAAGACAAGGCGCTTGCTTAAAATGAAGTTATTGCTGGGCGCCTTTTATGAATGAATTTCGTTCTTAGGATGACGTCACTTAACCGTTATGAATGAAGCTGTAAGTTCATACGCTACTATTAGAAAAAAGTGCGTAATGAGAATGTCAGTTTTCGTTATTTCTGTCCTAAAATAATTGATATGTAATATGCAAGAAAAAGAATCAAACACCGGCTGTCGGTGCAGACGGGAATATCTAGCTTTCGGCAGAGCCTCGTTACCGCCATAAACAGTCACCCTCGAGCTAGATATTCCAGTCTGAACCGGCAGCCGGTGTAAGATTCTTATAGTATTTAATGCCCTTTATTAGAAACTCAAATTTTAAATGCACCAGGAAAAATGAATCAGAAGCCCCAATTAACATGCAGTGACCTTCTCTACATCAAATGTGTCAGTGAATGTTTATTAAGTCTGTAAGACATATGTATTTTTGTAAAAATTAAATGTTTACCTGAAATGCACCAGAAGCCACTATTTAACATGCAGATTTTAGTTTTTCCCTGTAAAAGGGCTACCTGTTAATAGGCCTAAGGGGTTGCTTTTATTTCAAATTTAAGCACCCCCTGAAATTTCTGGATCCATACTTGAATTTACTATTGTGCCAATGCTGTAAAAAGGTATTCTTTGTTGATCTTACTGTTCATATGAAAGCGTCATATATAGATGTATCTTTTGTTTATTGCAGGAAATCACCCAGGTTCTCACAACTTACTATACAGAGGCAGTCTGTAAGAAACTTTAGAACCAAAAAAAAGTCAGAAACTAAAATAGAAACGGAATCTCCAAAAAAGGATCAATATTATGAAGAGTTTGCAACAAACCAGAAAGGAGATTCAAGAATTCTACAGAAATATATTGTTTATGCAGTTTTGGTAAGTTTAATTTCTTGGTAGCAGAAATTTCTCAGTTAATTAAGGTTTCTTGGTATATCTGAGAGCTGCTCATAAATATTAAAATGAAGATTTCTGTGAGCACAGTAAGTTTCAGTTCTCTGAAACTTAAAAATATGTTTAATTGTGATAGTCAAAGTTTTGTCTGTGTCTTCTATACATATATAAAAAAACTATTATCTGATGCTCATCCAATAATGCATATTTTACAAGATATTCTTAATGTGGGGCGTCCGTGGCCAAGTGGTTAAGGTCGTTGACTTCAAACCACTTGCCCTCACCGCTGTTGGTTCGAATCCCGACAGGGACTTTGGATTCTTTCATGTGAGGAAGCTATCCAGCTAGCTTACTGAACGTCAGTGGTTCTACTCAGGTGCCTGTTCGTGCCTGAAATAATGCAAGGAAGGGCACCTGAGGTCTTCCTCCACCTGTAAAGCTGGAACATTGCCATATGACCTATACTGTGTCGTATTGACATAAAACCCAATCAAACAAACAAACAAACAAAAATATACATAATGTACAAATAGCAGTGGTTGTAAATGTTCCAGGGTTCTCACTAGGACTTTAAAACATGGAGTCCATGGACTCCCAACCTTGAAAAAGTTGGAGTCCAAAAGCGCGTCGCAATTAATATGTTTACAGATACTATAGTCATTCAATGCTCACAATAGCATTGCTGATATTTTGAATCTTCAAGAGACTTTCAAAGTTTATAGTTATTCAAAAGAAACTCTGTACTACATAGTATAATTATTGTTTTGTTGTTAATATTTATTATGAAATTATTTCATTATAATGCATCAACACATGGAAATCGTTTTTTTTTGTTTTTTTTTCTTTTCATTTTTATACCAAATCAAATTTTATTCTGGTTAAATAAGTCCACTCTAAAGACAAAAAGTTTATATTTGTAAAAACCACAACTAAATGTATATACTGCCAGTAAGCAGCGTTTAACGGAATGAATAGGAAAATCGTGTACAGCTTCACACAGTGTGTAACAGATCCATCCGATCGACAATTATTTTAGCAAATATATTCAAAAGGGGGAAAATTTAAGATCGATATTTAAAGATTTAATGTTGATTAAATAATAAAGGAACAATTCATTCGCATGTCTGGCTTGGAAACTGAGAATTTTCGCGAAATTTTAGGGTTTTTGGCGAACGTGTACATCGCCGATGTTCGGGATCAATTTTTGGATAGAATCTAAATATCAAAGAAAAGCGTATGTGTACTTTGGTTTGTTGTCCTGGCATTTCGGCACAATATCTTAAATTCTTAATACTCTTATAGAAAGTTTTTGCAAGAATGAAAATAAAGCAAAATTTGGCCTAGAAAATGCCGAAAATATTCGACAATCATTCAAAATTACACTCATTTGTAATTTGAGAAAACAGGCGGCGTAAATAGTCGATAATTTTATCCTTTTGTCGGTAAAATTTGCTAATTTCCAATCAACTGTTGATCAAAGATATAAAATTATCACCTCGTGTTATATCTGGTAATCAGCGCGTGTATACATTAGTCTGATCACTATTGCGTGATAATGATCGGAAGCGTTATCGCTGATTGGCTAATCGCTTCACGGGTCGATGTGCATAGGACCGCCTACCTATAGACTGACACGCGCTGACGTAATTGTGTATTTGTGGTTGTAAACAATCGGTAATTTTTATGCGTCCCCAGGCAAAATTAAGCGTACGTGGAATCCTTGCTCTGAAATATTAGCGTCCAGCTGTAATAAACATGCGTACCGGGACGCCGAAATAAGCGTCCCCGAGAACCCTGATGTTCTTGCATAAATAAAAAGCCTATCATTTATTCAATGATAATAATGATAGTTTCTTTCCTTTGAAACTTTATATTTTCAAGGGGACACATGGCATAAATACTGGATGAATAGAGAAGTATATTTGATTCACAGATGTATAATGTGTTGTAAAAATATATGATACTGTCCTATTTTGCAATTCTTCATTTGAATCATTAGCTGCTATGTACTAGGCACAAATTTCTCGGATGTGATTTGAAACATTTGTAACTCTTATTAGTATAACATAACACTACAACATTTTGCAGGCAGTTCCAGCATTCTTCACAGGTTGTGCGATATGGCAATATGAAAATGTGAGAGAAATTTTAAAAAAGCCTGCCAGTCATATACACCCAATGAAGTCAGAGATTGGGAAACAGATAGGATTCCGTGATAATGCAAGTTTTATTCTTTTATTTTTTTCATTTTAAAATGAAATATTTTGACGTTTTGCCATAATTGTGTTATTTTTTTTTTCTAATTATGAACAAATAATAATTAATACACTTGTTACTATATATAGTAACAAAATTGCCTATGATTTCAACTGATTATGAGTGTCACGTGACCTATTATGAGTTTGCGGCCCGGGGCCGAGAACTAGTTATCAGCCCGCAGAACATGTGCACGTGCACAAACTGAAACAATGACGTCATATTTTACGTTATGAAACAGTTAACTGTAAAAGTGAAAGTAGGTTGACAGCACATCGTATTTAGTACAAACACATTTTTGTTACTGTTGAAATTTGAAGAAGTAATACGACAAATTCAATCCGATAAAACTTGCTTCTTTGAACACACAAACAGTAAACATCTCCGTACAGAACACAAGAATTTCAACCAAAGAACTTCAAAGTAGATTTCTATTTGTTGTTGTTGTTTTTTTTCTTTTCTTTTTTAAAAATGCTACTATTAGATCTACCAAGTGTATTAAAAACATTAATACACGTCAGAGTAGGGCTGGAAGGTGATAATCGGCCCGCAAAATGAATAATGGACCCGAGGGCTTTAGCCCATAATTGTGTTATTTTTTTTTTTCTAATTATGAACAAATAATAAATAATCCAGGTGACAAAGGGAAATTTCTATAAATGTTGTTCAAAATGTATTTGTAAAGCTAGATTCTTTAAAAAGAGTGGGGCAGTCTTTTTATAATTTAGGTAGTATTTAAAATGTAACATAAACATTTTTCATTATCAATTATTGATAAATCACCATTATAATAGCTGATTTTTTCGACTTTTGAAATATATTACTAATTCAACTCAACTTGACATTGGCTTTGTCATAACACAAAACAAAAAAAAAACACACACCTTTTTGTCCCCAGATTTACTTTATTAGTGATAGCCAGCTAAAGCCAATGATTTAACAAAGGAACAGTGATTTTTCACCTTATAATGAACAGAGGCCTATAAAAAACCTCTTCCCAATGGAAAGTTTCATTAAAATAATGTTGTTTTCCCTAAAATCTAAATTTCTACTTCCCAAATAAGTAATTTTAGTGATAATTTTCCCAAAATAAAGAGGCTAATGCCTCCTCCCAATGAGGAATCAATGATATGAGCCTTTGTAGCATCTCATTTCTGCATGTGGTACATGTTGTATGCATACTACTTTCAAATGCAGAATAATGCAGACTAGTAATCTAAGGATTGCTGGCCGCGTGGGTTCAAACCCTGTCCGGGGCAAGCCGTTGTTTCCTTGAGCAAGAAACTTTACATTCATTGCTTAGTACTGGTTGGTTCCAGGAACGGATTCGAAAGTGTTTCAATAAGCTTATAGCTTCATACACAATTGATCTTAAATAATTTTGTATAAACTAAAATGCAGAATAGCCTCTGGAGTTGTATTGAGAAACATTGAAATTAGTGAACAGTTTTCAGTATAATCAACGTTAAAACTTCATTAAACTAAACATTTGATGCACCTTATTTTTTCCAGTTAAATGCAATATGGAACAGTTTATCACCAGGGAGAAAATTAGTATGGGAGATGATAGCAGCTAATTTTGCTGTATTTATGCTGTTTAAAGTCAAGCCTTTGTTTCCTATCATGTCAAGATACTTCATATGCTTGCCAACTAAAGGTAAACTTTTCAAAATGATTTTAATTGATTTATTTAAAATCTCTGAACTCTAACTTGCAGATGCAGTTAAAGCTTTAAATACATACAAGATTATAATCCCTTGTGGCTGAGGGGTTGGCTTAAAGGGTTTGAGGCATCAGAATTGCTGCCACAGGTTATCCCTGTGTGATCATAAGAGGCGACTGAATTGGTTCGAATAACTGGAGTCACTGCATCTTTTACCTCCATCAGCTGAGGTGGTTTTGACCTCTGGTGTTGCTTTTAGTTTTTAACATCCAAGGTTAGCCAAAATCATCTTTCCTGTTTCAGCGCCATATTACCTACATTGTGTTGGTGTGCTTAAAAAACAACAACAACAACAACAAGAAACCATCAAGATGTAAATTTATTGTCAAAAAAGATAGAATATCACAGGTTTAAACATTGAGGTATACCTTAGGTCTATTTTCAGCTGTTTAACAGCTTTAAAGGTTAAATAAGACTAACAGTGGCATGTGTGACTTAAAACCTCAACACACCAAATCCTTTCACTGATCTACCTTTTCAGTTTCACATAAAATACCTTCTTGGGAAGAAAAAAAAAAAAGAAAGAAGTTTTTCATAGCTATACTCAGCATGAAAATGTGGCTATAATTAGTCATTGTGTAATAATTTATATAATAGACATTTGTTTATTTTTCAGCACATTCAGTACTTGGATCAACGTTATCAGCATTTAGTCACATATCAGGGACGCATTTATTTGTCAACATGTACGTTCTCTACTCATTTAGTGGAACAGTGTGTAATTTCTTAGGAAAAGAACAAATGCTGGCCGTGTACCTTGCGGGAGGAACTATATCTGGACTTACGAGCAGTATTTATCGTGTAATGAGTGGTAGAATGATACCATCAGTGGGTGCTCGGAGCACTTTTAGCTCTTATAGCGATCATTTGCGTAGAATTTCCAAACGGTAGACTCAGTATTGCATTTGTTGACCAGATCTTTCCTCATAGTTTCTCAGCAAAATCAGCACTCATAGGTATCATATTATTAGACGTTGTTGGTTTAGCGATGGGATGGAGATTTCTCGATCATGCGGGACATTTAGGCGGCACCTTGTTCGGGTTGTTTTACATTAAATATGGCAGACCTTATTTTGATGCCTACAAGCGGGCTCTGATAAAGAAGTATCATACTTATAGAAATAAAGAAAAATAGTAAAAATATGTTAACAAAGGAAGACCAGCAACAAATGTGATTTACCAAACAATAGCAACAACAAAATATTGATATTTGAAGATGGACATGAAGAAGATTTGCTGTGCATTATACAGGGTTCGAGTGTCTCGCAAAATTAAAAACGCAGGTGTAAATTGACTAAATTCAGAAGGAAAAAAATAAAAATAAAACACAAGTGGCTCTTCTGTATACTCCAGCAAACAACTGTAATTATAGAAATAGAATTATCTGGGTAAACATGATTTTGTATCTATATTACTAGTTTGACAAACTTCACTCTACACTTTTCATGAAATATTTTTATATGAAAATAATATAAAAATTATCATCAAAGAATGTATTTTATACAAGTATATGGATAAAATGCCTGAAAAGTGAAATTAAAGTGTGTGTAGTATTTATATAAATTGACAGAAATCGGTGATGTTTGTTATTAAAACTTGAGGCCTTTATACATGTATTATTATGCTAGATTCAAGATTTGCATTTTTCTTTTTTACTTGTATACAAAGTTTTAAGAGATACATATATTATATGATAATGCATTGTTTGGATATTTGCAGTATTTATGTTAAAATAATTTTGACATAAATTTTGTCATAATATTGGTATTGCTTTTTATACTCCAAAATAAATTCCAGCGTATATTGTTATGCACCTGGTTGTGTGCCCGTCTGTTACCAATTTTGTGTCAGCCCCGTATCGATTGAATGAGTGGAAGAAAATTGAAACTCAATTGAAATGTTACCCAAATTGACACAATTTGAGCATAGGTTTTTTTACCTTCCCAAGTCAAGGTCACACTAAGTCAGGTATGAATATTTAAATTTTGTGTCTGATTTTTATCTTTTGAACAGATAAAAAGATATTACTTATTGGCAAAAATGTTACTAGATTTATTTCGAGGGGGGGGGGGGGAGTTGGATCATGACCTAGAGGGAAAAATTTGCCTCACCCTTGGGGGTCATTTTGTTTGTGTAGATTTATTATAAGCATATCTTGAAATTTACAAACTCTAGAACTTGTAGCATCAATTTGTTGTCTTCTACAAAAGACTGAGGTTAAATTTGGCCCTTCCCAAGGGTCACATGCTTTATGCAGACTAATACTAATATGTAGGAAAACACGACTTATCTTTTTGAGGAACTAGTATGCACACAACTTATACATGTATATCTAGTATGTATCATTGCTGTATAAAAAGTTTCAAATTATGAATCATGCACCGTAGGTAAAAAAAAACTCCCACCCTTGAGTTCATTTAGTATCAGGAGGATAAGATAAAATGTTTTGTGAATCGGTCTTTTTCCTCTTTGAAAGATTATTTTGAGTTACTAAAATTTTCCTGATTAGTATAACCTATTGTCCAACACAGTTTTTAACATTTTATCTCACTTACCATAACATTGAAAAGGAGTCTGATTTTGAGTGTTTTGTGATGGGATGATCTCAATAATTATAATAATGTAAAACAATTCTATATACATGTATTCTTACTATGCCTCAAGGAAAAGATGTCCAGCTAAGGGCTTTACTCTTAACATAAAGGCCACAAAGGCGACTTTACTAGGGTTACTTAATAAGACTTTTACCCTACTTAAGTATACAAGAGCACCGAATGAAATGATAATGCACGTCTGTTAAAATAACCACTTTTGACAAAAAAGTTAAAATGGGGCATAACTCCAGAAATGAAGCCTTCATATTTGTTTTACAACTGTCTCTTGTCATGACCAGCAAGCATTTAAAGTTTCTATATAGATACCTTTAAAATTGTTTGACTAATAGGCAACAGTTAAGTTTTTGCTTATCGTCTATGTTACCGCAGCATGGAATCATAATAGCTCGACTCTTTCTACTAAACAGACAAGCTAATAATAAAGATTTTAGTTCAGAATTATCCTTTGTAACTAGGAGGGATTTTATAAATGAAATGAGTTGCCAAATAGTACAAGATGAGAAGCGACCTATCTTTAATGCTGCCTACTGCTTAACTCGGGGATCATGGGTTTGAGCCCTAATCTCGACATATTCATGTTTATACGGCCCCAGCACAAGCTAATTCCAGGAAGGTAGACCAGTCCATTATCACATACAGCACCTTGAAAGAACAGCATCAGACACGAAGCTTACTTGTATAACAAGCAAATTCGTTGAATTTATATCCCCCGCCGAGTACTGGTTATTATTAACACAACAACTGAAAACATAAGGCTTTATTTATATATTATTCAGGGCATAAACAGAGCCATAACTTTGTGTTAAATAGTAAAATCTGGAAATGCCAATGAGATGTATGCATACTACATAACTAATCAAGGGCCATAAATCTGAGTTATAAGTATCTGACTGGAACAAGGCGACTATATGCACATCTCCTCTTAGTATCCCATAAAGTTTTATTGAATTCCAGCCAGTAGTAGCAGAGAAGTAGCGAGAAAACAAATATTTTTCTATATGGATTCTGCATAACTAATCAAGGGCCATAACTCTGAGTTAAAGTGTCTGACCGGAACAAGCTGACGATATGCCCATCTCCTCTTGGTATTGAAGGTTCCCATAAAGTTTCGTTGAATTCCAGCCAGTAGTTGCAGAGAAGTAGTGCGAAAAACAATTTTTACTCTATATGCA
Organism: Ruditapes philippinarum; assembly: GCF_026571515.1. Lineage (NCBI taxonomy): Eukaryota > Metazoa > Mollusca > Bivalvia > Venerida > Veneridae > Ruditapes > Ruditapes philippinarum. Next base: position 50,777 of record NW_026854204.1, on the reverse strand, counting down.
TACTACATAACTAATCAAGGGCCATAACTCTGAGTTAAAGGGTCTGACCGGAACAAGCCGACGATATGCGCATCTCCTCTTGATATTGATGATTCCCATAAAGTTTCGTTGAATTCCAACCAGTAGTTGCAGAAAACTACTCCGGAAACTATTTTTACTCCATATGCATATTGCATAACTAATCAAGGGCCATAACTCTGAGTTAAAGTGTCTGACCCGAACAAGCCGAGGATATGCGCATCTCCTCTTGGTATTGAAGGTTCCCATAAAGTTTCGTTGAATTCCAGCCAGTAGTTGCAGAGAAGTAGCGCGGAAACAATTTTTACTCCATATGCATACTGCATAACTAATCAAGGGCCATAACTCTGAGTTAAAGTTTTTGACCGGAACAAGCCGACGATATGCCCATCTCCTCTTGGTATTGATGATTCCCATAAAGTTTCGTTGAATTCCAACCAGTAGTTGCAGAGAAGTAGTGCGGAAACGATTTTTACTCTATATGCATACTACATAACTAATCAAGGGCCATAACTCTGAGTTAAAGTGTCTGACCGGAACAAGCCGACGATATGCGCATCTCCTCTTGATATTGATGATTCCCATAAAGTTTCGTTGAATTCCAGCCAGTAGTTGCAGAGAACTACTCCGGAAACGATTTTTACTCTATATGCATACTACATAACTAATCAAGGGCCATAACTCTGAGTTAAAGGGTCGGACCGGAACAAGCCGACGATATGCGCATCTCCTCTTGATATTGATGATTCCCATAAAGTTTCGTTGAATTCCAGCCAGTAGTTGCAGAGAACTACTCCGGAAACGAAATTCGGACGGACGGACAACGCCAAAACTATATCCCCCTCCCGATTCCATCGGCGGGGGATAATCAGTGAAGATGGAAAGGGTTTAGTCATAAACTAACACATTTTAATTTTTAATTTTTTGTACATTTTTTTTATTGTGTTTACCTTTTTTTACTTTATTTAAACTCACATAATTGTCATAATCAGAATCCTCTAACAAAATACTTCATACAAAAAGAAAAGAAAAATCAACATGCAGAAAAATAAGAAATCTATATGAGCCGCGTCATGACAAAACCAACATAATGGGTTTGCGACCAGCATGGATCCAGACCAGCCTGCGCCTCCGCGCAGTCTGATCGGGATCCATGATGTTCGCTATCAGTTTCAATACTTGTAATAGATTTGGTAAGCGAACAGCATGGATCCTGATCAGACTGCGCGGATGCGCAGGCTGGTCGTAAACCCATTATGTTGGTTTTGTTGTGACGCGGCTCAATTATCATATATATGGAGATAAGACATGTGCTATTTTCGCTTTACAGAGAAAAGTTCCTTTGTAACATGACTAAACACAGTAGTGAAGGTTGTTGAAATTTGAGAGAGAGAAAAAAAATGTTATTAAAAAAGAAAAATGATTACTAAATTACAAATCAGGCAAATGTAAATGACAGTCTTGAACAGACATTACATCAAATTGTTATTGACTTTTTTTTTAAAACAAAAGTATAAAAAAATTTGCATTAAATATTCCAATAAAAGTTGGGTCTTTTTGTATAATAAAAGATAGATTCATCATGTATAAAGGCATACAAAGACCCTTGTAAGATTTAAACCGACAACAAAGTGGGGCAAATAATTTATTGTTGGTAACCTTGACCCTTTGGCCAAAAGTGATAAAAAATTTTACATCAATTTCTGTAAGTATTTAAGTTCCTTTATCTTTGAAATTTATTTCTATAACTAAGCAAAATGAAGAAAAGAAGAAAACAACACACATATAAAATGACAATAATTACATTAATTATAATTTTAAACTGATTAAACGATCTTTTGTGTTTTAAACTTTTTTTAGTTGTATAAATCTAATTGTGCATTTCCCAGGCTCAGTACTTCAAAAACAAAGTTTATGACATTGTGGATTTCTAGTGAGGACAACACACACAAAAATTATATATTTAGGAAATGGAAGTCAATTTTGACTGCATTATTGTAAAAAATAATGCATGGTTAGAGTTCAAATGCGCAGGAATATAATCTTCAAGTCTAACAAAACATTAGAACAATAAACCATGCATTATTATACTACATTGCATGAAAAATTACTATCTATTTCCATTCTTACATAGTAATAAAAAAGAGAATTGATAAAAATATGCTGGAACTACATTCAGCACAGAAGTTATTCCCCCCCCCCCCCCGGACGTCATTTTGCATTGGAGTCAAATATGACCACATGACGTTTAAGCATTTGTTTATTATGCTGTGCATATATTGTGTAATAGTGTACTTGATAAAGGAAAAAGGAACAGTGTGAAGTATGTTAGAATTTAAGATAATGCATGATAAAAAGGTTTTAAGATCCCATTTTGGTACTTTGGGTTATTATATCTGAAAAAGCAAAACTGAGAAGTGATCTAACCTTATGATAATTCTATTTTCTTTTTCAAATGTTAAAAGGAATTACATATTCCAAATATTATTTTAACCCTAGACCTGCTGGACCTACAAGTATAAAGCCAGGACAGGACGTTGGTTACTTAATTTTTTTTCGTATATGATACTGAATTCCCTGAAACTTATAATGGACTGTTCCGAATTGAAAGAGTTGGGCAAATCCACTACACAAATTCAGAAGGTAAAAGGTTACATCTGTACAGTAGAGAAGCCAATTATATGATAGGTAATTTAAATATTTCTATGTACAATGTATATTATCACACTATTTCATTCATATTCGTGGTTTTACTAAACCAATTAACAAAATGAGAAGGGGAAAAAATGAGATAAATCAAACCAGAAAATATGAGAACTACACAAGAAATTCATTTTGAAATAATAAATTTTCACACTCAATCAATGCTACAAAAAGTATTTAATCCTGTAATAAATAAACATACAGTTATATTTCAAAATGTAAAAATGAAAATCATGAAAATAACTACATTTTGGCAGTTGACTGAAATAATTATAAAAATAAATAAAATTGTTTACAAAAAAAGAAAAGAAAAAAAATGTGGACAAATTATCTATTTTAAATTTACATCTGTTTTGATTGAGCAAAATCTACAAAATCTTATGGCTAAATGGAAAGGAATCATAACATTAATTGAACAATAGCTGTCAAGCTGGCTTTACTTTTCTCACTGCTTGATAGTAAAACAAGAGCCTGAATGAAGTAAAATTTAAAAATTTTCTAAGTTCAAAAAGGGCCATAATTCTGTCAAAATCCCTGCTAGAGTTATGGGCCTTGGACAGTGACCTCCTCTTATGCTCTCAAATAAGTGTCTGAAGTTTCAAACAATTATCTTCAATACTTTTGAAGATACCAATTTACATGCAAAAACTTAACCAATGGGTAATGCCAACACCTGGGTGAGTACATTAGCTCTCCCTATTCTTTGAATAGTTGGAGTTAAAAATGTAGAACACAAATTTCTATATAGGAATAATAAGAGCCGTATAATAATGACTGTATACATGTATAATTGAAATTGACCTAAGAACACATTTTTTCACACAAGGAAATTGTAACGATGAATAAATATGAATATCTACAAAATGGGAAGTTTGGATAGCCTAAAATGTCTTAATTCTAATATACAGAGAAAATTTATACAAATCTGATTAAGTCTGCACATGCTTAGAGACACATAGACCTTGAAAAACTGATGTGTCTTAAGATTTTAACTTAACTTGCATCTAGAGAATAAATAATCAACTTTTGTCTGAAAAATAGAAATTCAATTTGCACTTAAATCGAAACTCCTCTTGTGCCTAAAAACTTGAAATGCAACAAATGTCCTTGAAAAAAAGTGAAATTCAACTTCAGGTTAAACTGGAAATTCAGCTGATATTTAAAAACTTGATATTAAACTTGTTCCAATCACTGAAAAATTTAATTGGTGTCAAAAAAAAACTTTATTATACTTATATATTTATTATTTTATTCAACTTGTGTCTAGAGAATTTTAAATCCCACTTTTGTTTGCCTTCAAAATTAAAAATCAACTAACTATTATTATGGTTATAAAATATAATGAGAAACTCAAATCACAGATGTATATTTATACAATTGAAATACAACACATGTAATATGTACATGAAATAAATAATACATGATTATTTACATAAAATGCACAACAATAAACCAAGTCAGTGTTCACAAAAAGATTTAGGTTTTTACTATTGATACCAGTAGTTTATTAAGTAATAAATTCAACTTTATCATAATTTCATTATCAAGGCTTGACCTTTTGACCAATCAATTATTACTTAAAGCTGCTTGCCTCCTGATGACAAAATAAAACTTAAAAAAAATGTTCCAAGATTTTAAGAAAAGTTAGATTCAATATTCAAGTAATTATTGACTGACTTCACTCTATTAATCATCATAAATGTATAATTCTACTGTGTAACTAAGGCAGTAAGGGCTATTTTTGCCCATTTCGACTATTTTTGATAATTTACATAGATTGAAAATGCGGTTTGTCATGTGTAAATTACGTTCTTTGTTCATTTAGCAATATTTTACTTTTAAATACATTTTCAAAAATTTCATAAAAATGTGCATAAATCTGGAGGCATGCTGCGTTAAGCTGCTAATAAGTATAAAGCATGGGCAGATTTCATATGCTGTGCAGACTGTTCAGGTTCCTATAGTGGTGACAAATACAGGTAAGATATTTCACAATGATTTCATTCACCTTTAAGCATATTAAGTAGCACAATTTTTTAAGCAATATTGATTTAATAATATCAAAAACTTAACTATTTGGTGGTGGCGTGGTTGAATCTTTAACAAAACAGACAAGTAATAAAATGATTGCTGGTCATGAAGGGTTCAAACCCCTTTAGGAGCAAACCATTGTTTCCTTGAGCAAGAACCTTTACACTGATTGCTCAGTACTGGTCAGTTCTAAGTTTGGATTCAAAAGTGTGCCTATAAGCTTCTAGCTTTCTATACATTCTAACTAAAGTAAAATTCTGTAAGAACTAATGTAGACAAAGCCTGAAAAGCAGTCAACTTGTTTCAATGCTAAAAAAGCTTTAATGAACATTTAATGACACAAAAGATGTCTACCACCATTATTAATTGCCATTCAAATTTTGATTTTTAGATTGTTGAAACAATATATATATAATCTTTCATCCAAAGTCTTTTTTTCGATAACTTAAACAAATAATTCAAACCAATGTTTCATTCAACCACAATGAAAAATCATTATCTCATTCTTTAAACCAGACATTTTCTAACATTGGTATAAAAGTAAGTTGAATGAGAATTTTGTCATTCTATAATTAGGACATTTAAAATTTTAACCATTTGAACATTACTGTAAGTACTTTCCACTTCTGGTTTTATATTTGACAATATTAATCTTTCGCTTTAGCATTCAGCTAACAATTTGCCAGCTGTCAGTACGTTGAAGAATTACTAAAATCGTAAATGTCATCCTCTATAGTGTGTACCGACTGGCCAGCACCTAACCCACGTCCCTGAATGGGCTCGTTAGATCTCTTATCACCAGAGTTCAAGGTCAGACCGTCCGGAATGGCTTCGTCATCATCGGGTTCGAAATCATCCTCATAGTGTCTGAAAATATTCATCATCAAAATTCATTAAAATCAGAATAAAATCAAACCACACTTCAAAACAACATCACAGATGCTTTTAAGCATATATGATAAATAGATTCATAAACAAAAAACAGTTTATCAAAACATGTTTTGCTTTATTAAGCTTCTTCAGTAGATTAGATTTTAAAGGCATTTTATGCCTCAGAAATGAATACTCTTTTCCTTCTCTAAAAAGGACAAACATGATATTTATAATGTCTGAATAATGGTTTATAAGTAAGTTATATACTTAATACATGAAAGAAGTAGTGCTGAATGTGAAATTATTTGTCATAAAGTAGGAAAATGTAAACAAAGTAGCATTTTGATTTCCATACACAATACTAAATAGCTAAAAATGTGAAAATTTTCAAAAAGCCAAGAGATGTTTTAGAAATTATATCAGGACACCAAATATAAAAAGCTTTTAAGAGATAAAAATTAAAGCATTTCTGGGGCATAATGGGCCTTTAAGCACTAAATTTAAACCTCTTGACACACATCTTAAAAATTGGATATAAAACTTAAATTTGATAAAAAAAATAAATAAATAGATAAACAAATACAAAATTGCAGCTGAAAACAAAATCTGATTGATACTGTAAAACAACACATTCAATTATATACAATAAAATTATAAAAAAGAGAAAACTTTTGCTTTTAAAATGTTCACAAGCAAAGTGTGCAATAGCTATAGAGCTTAAAGTTTTAACATAATCTATACTCCTTTGCTATTTCACCAAAGACTACATTTCCTTACAAAGACAAAAAAACCTACCTCTTGTACCAAGATATCTTTGTATAACAAATGCATTACATGTACTATTATTAAAACTGTTTGTAAAGAAGCATACATGTAGTAATAAAGCAGGGCAAAACAATCAATTCACAAAAGCAAAATTTATTTACCTACATGCATGAAATTAACCCTTTTTTAATTAATACAATACAGTATTCTAATTTCTGTTCAGACTAATTTTTAACAATAAATGATAATCAGGGACTATTTTTCTATTCTTTAAGTAAAAATTTGTTTTATCAACAAATTAATGACAGATTCAATCCCTGATGAGAAATAACTCTATTTGTAACTTGTTTTTTAAAGAAACAGTGTAACCAATGTATTTACAATCAGCATCTTTGTTATATCCTATATAGGTACAATAATAATACATGTATATAAGTCAGCCAGAGATAGAATGTGCACAAATCTATGGCAGTGCTGGTAATATATAATTCATGACTCTATCAAAACCTTTCCTACTTTAGTACAAATTTATTTTAGCTTTAAAACACACCTGCATTGTAAAGGTCTTAATGAAATTATCAATCTTTACTGTTGAAGGAGGGCCTAAGGTAACCATTCCCGTCCTTGTATAAATTCCAGCACAAGAGAAGAACCACCAACCTTATATAATATATTTTGATAGGTTTTTCATGTAAAGACTTCAAAAGTGCCTGTAATGATTCAAACCTAACCATTGGTGAGGGACAAGTCAAGCAACCTTGACCACTCTGCCTGGAGGCCTAATAATGGTCAATCTGTAAGTGCTAAATAATCTAGCAATATTTTATTGTGGGTTAGGACACATTTCTTTGTGTGACAAATACTGCTTGGTTCAAGGGAATTTAATTAATTTAAGTAAATAAAATTTGTTTCACTATCAAGAATAAATATATATTCCCCATATAAAATGCTTTAAATATTAAAATTCCTGTCACCTTTCTTTTTTCATTGTATAGTTTATAATTCATGTTCAGGAAATTAATATATACATTAGTATAATTTAAAGCCACTTTTTAGCTGATTCTGATCAAATGTTGTCATTTGTAATTTAAATTTTAACACTTTGTACGTAACACAATGTCACTCTTATATAAGTTACTTCCTATTTAACTTTACTTACTAGTTACTACTTGTAATGAAAAATATATTATTGCTGAAATATATGCCCTTCTATAAAAAATCTTTTTTGGTGTTTTCCTGGTTTGAAGACAATTTAACACTACAAATTTAGTATGATCTACATCTAGGACCAAATGATTCCCAACCACAGGTTTGCATGCAATGGGGATTTTTTCATGGTTGGAAGTTACTATATTAAAAGAGTCAGAAAGCAATGTTAAAGATAGGGTGGTTCTTTCTTTCAAAGAAAAGTCACATGTCAACAAGAGATGGAAAAAGGTACAGGCCTGAAAACAACAGAAATAAATAGGGTGTCAACAACACAACAGTACCAAAACTAAAAAGAGGCATTTTTTTTAATTACCATTTGAGCCAATAAAACTCCTTGCTGCGTGCAGATAAAATGAAATAAAAATATAATGCAAATAATAGCTATTTTATTATAAAATCAAAATGCACATCCCTTCTATCAGTACTTCCTTTTTTTCAACAGTTGGCATGTTAGTTTGCCTTAACTTACATAAACCTGCAAGAGCATTTCAATTTAACTTAAATTATAGCAGGTTTACAAAACTGGTGTTTCATACAACCTGGATATTTGGAATTTACTTTCTGGCATAAATTTGACACTTTCCTATAAATAGTGGGTTCAATGAGATGGTGAAATTTAAAAACCTGAGCATTAAACAATCTCGTCAAACTTAATAGAATTATTGGCTTGTCCAAATTCATTGTCTCAATTAAAGCAAGTGGTATAGGTCTGCAAGATACTAAAAGTTTCATATCATGAATATTTGTTTGTTTTTTTGGATTTGCCATTAGAATAGAGCCAGGCCAAGCTTGCCTGCATGAAGTCTGACTAGTCTAATTACTGCTGGTAGTTTTTATGTTGTTTTTTTTTAATATTGAAATCCCTTAAAACTTTAAATGGACTGTTCCAAATTCAAAACAGGGAAAATCCATTATAGAAATTTAGCAGGTTAAGGGATAATTCACACCAATATATGGCAGCTTTAAATCATGTGACTGTTGTATTTTGTAATAATTTTGTAATAATTCTGTTAGTGTTATACTGAAATTTATGTACGGAAATTACCCAAATTTATGTAAAAATAGACTGAATTTAGTTACTGACATTCAAATTTTTAGTAGCCTATACATAAAGTAATTTGGCAAGACATCATAATTATGTTAAACATTGTGTGTGAGTAATAGCAACTAAAATAATTCTTTAAATCTTTAAAAAATAAAAATAAAACAGGCATATATTACTACAGTATATAAATATATATAAATACTGCATGCATTACATTTTGCATTCTAAATCTTTGAATCGTCACCGATTTCTATCCCAACCCTTTTCTTACTAGTTCTTCATTTTTTATATATGAAAGAAAGAAAACTAGTACGCCTTTTGTAAAAACCTTATCTCTGAAGTACTGTGTTCTTCATGATCAATTATTTATTACAGTAAAGAAATCGCTCTAGTGTAAAGAGAACATTATAGAAAATTTTTATCTAGAACAAAATTTTCACAAACACATGCATTGCTAGAGTAGTTTGAAATAAATGTGAAAACATATTTCAGTCCAAACTTCTGTGTGACACAGGTGCCATATTAAATCTATCCCAGCACTAAATGACCATGTGATAAGTCATGTGACCATGTGATACTATCATGTGACCTTGTGATACATGTCATGTGACCATGTGATACATGTTGTGTGATCTTCTGATACTGTCATGTGACCATGTGATACACGTCATGTGATCTTCTGATACTGTCATGTGACCATGTGATACATGTCACGTGATCATGTAATACGTACATTTCTTCTTGTTCATTGGCTCCTTCCTCGGCAACTAATATCTCGTATTCCTCGGCTGCGTATTTCTCCCAGTCTGTAGGTTCAGGGATATCACTCTCCAAGTCCTGTTGAATAAGAAAATAATTGAAATAAATAACAATGTTAAAATGAAACATATTACCAATTGTGATTAAGATTTCTCCAAGAATTATATTTGTTTTACTAGTTGACCAATGCACAAGGTCTTCATACAGAATATTATAATATTACGGGACTTAAATAGTCAATTCTATGATTGAAAAGCTTATCAATTCAATTTCTGTTTCCACTGGTATCACCTGAAGTCAATCTTTCATCATAGTCATTTTATTGTCACATTACCATTGTGTTAAACAGCAACTTTTTATCGACATAACTGGTGAATAAATACTTCATGTGACTCTTTGTGTTTTATTTAGACCAAAGTAGACATTTCTAGTGTTTGCATTGGAAAAGGCACCCAAATTTTTACTCGATTTACCTTTAAACGCTAAAAATATCACTAACAAATTCAGAGATAAATACTAAAATGCTTATAAAATCACTGTGATAAGTCAGCCAAACACCCTGCCAGTATTTACAGGTTTATTGTTTAAGACACTAGTGAAATATGCCAAAAATATATGTAATAACAAACCCTGAGATTGGCAAACGGATCTCTCTGTTCGTGTTCGAGGAACTTGTCGAGATTCATGAAAGTATCGAAGAAAATATTTGTCATCTTACAACGTTTCAGATCTTTTAACGTAACTTGTAGTCTTGACTCCGGCTGTACAAGGTCTAACATCTGTAACAGTAGATATGATCGACCATTTATAAAGTAAAGTATGGAAACTTTGACAATAGTTGAGCAAGTACATGGTGAAAATATTACTGAACAACTGACGAAATAACAACATGCATTACAAGTTACAAGTGCATAGCACAATGGCTTGATTTTTTAAATAATACAAACAACTAGCCCATGTTTTGAATCACTGATAAAATATTTCATAGATACAATATTCATTATTTTGATTCCAGCAACAACAATTTGTTTATTTATCATATCATCACCTTAGTTTAAACACTATGATTATTTATTGAACAGATGTCAATTGGACACAAACATTAGACAGCAAATCTATCCGGTGCTTGCTTGTCCCTTTTATATTATGTTACAGATTGAAGAAATCAAATATTTTACATTAATTTGTTGTTTTTTGTTGTTTTTTTTTTTTGGTACTCAGCAATATAATTCACAAGACTTAATAAATAATAATAAGCATACTTGACATAGACAATCTTCAAATGGCAACCTTTCTATACCCAGGGCTTCCATTTTCTGCATTTGTTCCTCATAGAAATATTCCATCTCGTACATTGATATAAGCCCATCTCCATCAATGTCCATACATCTAAACCAATATTCTATACTGTAATTAGAAAATATACCATAAATTAACCCTCAACAACAAAATGTATAAACAAAGTTTACTGTGACCCAACAAATATGTGAGACCAATTTATAATATTTGCTTTATTTGCACAAGGTTTTGTTGTCATGTATTTGACATTACACTATTGGCATTATTTATTTGACATTATGCTATTGAAATTATTAATATTCTATTATATTGCATAGGCTACAATCATCATCTATGATAAGTATTCAGAGTCAAGGCTGTTAGAACTTGACTGCTAGAAAGCACAGGCTGTTAGAAAAGTCAATGTAGCACAGAAAGCTATTGAGCTGAAGCTGATAGTCTGTTTACAACCATACAACCAATACAAGTTTTTATTTCAAGTCTCTTGTAACCACTTCAAAGCAATAATGTTTGCAACTTTATATCTATAGTATACACTTTCCTCATTTACCACTTTAAAGATTTCAAGACGATGCCATTTAGCACAAATTTATTTGGCAGATGCGAACAAGATGAAAAGTTCTTGGAACCTCAAAGATTGCATGTTCTTGCAAAGATAAAATTCACTGGATTTATTCAAAATAATGTAATTAATCAACATCAGAATGTGGCAACATGGATGAAATCTGTCGATATTTTTGAAAAAGAACACCTGTTTCTTGGTGATAACAAGATATACATCATAGGTAGGGTAAACATTGAAAAACATTCCAGATGTCGGGGAAAACCTTTTCTTTATATGCATCTCTGCAGTTTAACCTGTATGCCAATTTTCTTTTCTTTTGCAAAAAAAAATAAAAAGCCAGAAAAACACACACACAAAAAACCCAATATAACCATATCCTTTAATCAGTATCACTCAAAAAGAAATGTTCAAAGCAATTAAAACAGGAAGAAATAAATATATTTGACTTTTTGTTTTTGTGCTATTTATAAATATGTGAATTCTATAGATTTTTTCCTTTCTTTTTTCTCCTACATAGGAATCACATATTATCTGAAAGCACAAACAGCTGTATGTACAGCTATATCCTGATACATAATTCATTAAAGAATTAGTTTCCGAAATAACTAATTAATTTAATATCAAATAGAGTTAACTTGAAGAACATTTTCTTGATATTACCTGTTATCTGTTATAATACATTACTTTTCAATTCATTTACACATTAATTGAATAAATGATTTTAACATTTTCTTTGATGTTGCCCCACATCTCTCTTCTTTTTGGTGCGCTGATATCTTTAACTTACCTAGTTGGATGTTTTTTATCTTCTTCAGACAGTAAAAACCACACAAATTCTGGATAGCTCATTTTTCCCTCCTCGAAAGTTTTACCCCTGTAATAGAATACATAACATATGTATTTTGATTCCATATGACAACAATGGTTCAGTGTACAGGACCTTGTCTGTCTTATACTGAAGCCATTATTGAATTAAAGGCCCATTATTATAACACAAGGTGATTAGCAAACAACAGTATATACTTATAACCTTTCACAGTTATTTATAAATTAATTTAAAATACAGCTCATATTTCTATTTCAATAAAAATTATTTCACAAAATTACAGTAGCTGTGTATAATATAAATGGGTTTTACATATAGGTCATATGGTGAAGGTATTGGAAGACCTCAAGTGCCCTTCTGTGCATTATTACGGGCACAAGCAGGCATCTGAGTAGAACCACCAACCTTGATAGCTTCCTTACTTGACTGAATCCACAGTACCTGGCGGCACTCAAACCTACAGCAGTGAGGGGCAAGTGGTTTGAAGTCAACTCAGCATGTATCTATCAATCTTTGGTATTACTAAGTTAAGGTAAATTTATTGCCAACATAAATACTTCTCTGTTACTATAACATTATGCTAAAAGCTAGTACAATATATTTGCCAGCAATATTTTACCCCCATTACAAGAATATGTATTTTGTGAACTACTAACCTAGTTACAGCACCAGAGAATATCCTTTCTATCATTCGTGTAGAAATAGCTGGAGAAAAAAAGGTAAACAAACAATATAAATATTACGTCATATTTAGATTATTGGATTAAAGTGTCATAATTATAAACACATCTTTGGGAATAAATACCTCTATTGCTGAAATTTCCTGAAATCTAGAAAATTCTTAATTTAATAATACTGTGTTTACCTGTAGTGTTTAAAATGTAACATATTTTCTCTGTTTTTACTTTTCTATAATACTGTTTTATAAATCGATTTATCACTAAAATATCCACCCTTAACCTGCTGATTTTTTTAAATGGATTTTTTCTTTTAATTTTGGATGTACAGGCTGACCTTACTCTGTACTAATGCTATAATCACTTTCAGTTTCGGCAAGGTAAGGGTTAAGGCTTTGTTAATAAACTTACCATGTTCGTTATGTCTAGCGAGATCGGTTTTGTCTATAAATAGATCATGGTCCTTATCGAGCTCCCAGAATTTACAATATATCACATAGAAATGTTCGTAAGAGAAAAAGTCTGTTATCTGGTTAATGTCATCTTCATCCTCGATGATACTCAAAATCTGAAAACAATAATAATATATGTCAATTTGTGACGCAATAATGTGCAATATTAACCTCAACAAGACAAGGAGTTTTTGTATATTTCATTTGACATAAATCAAGGGTAGGTAAATATCTTTTGTTTCAGATTCTGTTTGGGTCAAACCATTACATATACTGCAATATTTAGTTTTGTTGATTTTTTTTTACAGTTCTGATGCCTTCCAAATAGTGAGTTTATTTTTTGTTTGTTTTTCAAACGTTCATCTAATAAACTGCTTCTTTCTAGATCATTCAAAATAATTGTTACAATTCTTTTTCAATACCTCTGAATTACATGTTACAATTATAATTTGATTTCCAAAGTTTAATATTTCATTTAAACAGTTTTATTTCCAAAGGTTACATCAGTTCTACAAACATGATTTTTTTTCAAGGTCATTGACTTATAATACTCTTATAATCTGATTAATAAATTAAGTTAAAGTTCTTAGCCTCATAAATCATTTTTTAAACTGATTTCTTTTGCTCGCTGAGCAAACCCAAGTGCCTGCACATACAAATCTTTGTGAGGCGTTTAGTCGGAAACATGTTTGCCTTAGCCGATATTTCAGAGTCATATACAATAAATTAAATATCTACTTACTCGTAAAAAGTTGGATTTCCTAAGTTCTTGTATAGTTATCTTCCCTGTCCATGACCTATTTACACAATACATTATCCTAGCTATTACCTGAAACAGTCAAAATATATTCTATGAAAAAGACTATCAAAAAGTCAACAATAGGAAACACATAAAATCAGCAAACAGTTCTGTGGTAATATTTATATGCATAAAGGTGTTGAGAAAGTAAAATACAAAATCTCCAACTGAAATTACAAGAGATCTTTCATATGTGTTAATTGGTGAATAACAACATTATCCAAGAATGAACAATCTTTTTTTCTTTTCACAAAGCCTCTCGAAGTATAATTAAGTATATCTCTTGAGAAGGTGCTCATATAGGGCATTAATGTAGGAAGAATTGAGAATAACAAGGAGTGGTGGCCTAGTGGTTAAGGTGTCCACCTCTCCCAAGGATAATGGGTTTAAGCCCTACTTGGGTCAATACATTGTACCAGGGTTTCTCGTATGGCACCAGTACAGGTTAGTTCCAGAATGAGGACTCGGAAGTTGTAATTTCAGGCTGTCCAGCACCTTCTGACAAAAAATAAGGGCAAATTTTAGGGCAATTTTTTAAAAAATTTAGGGCTAAAATTAGGAATTTTATGGTAAATAAAAGAAATTTTAGGGCTCAAATTTGGAATTTCATTACTTAATTATGGCCTCAAAGACCATGGTAAGGGCTTAACTTTGGATATTTGACACAAAAGTAACTCACAAATAATGCTCTAGTTTGGTTATAGCAAAGGTGTTACCAGTGTTCCATAGTCACCAGTGAAGAAATGGATTCACTGGTTAACTGCCTTTAAAAAATGCTGAAAAACTATATTAAAACATAACTAGAATGAAAACATTTTCAAAGTTATAAGTATCCCGGAACATCCAATATCCAACATCCAACAGTGTCAGTATTTAAATGATTTTCAACAGTTTTTTTCCAGATTTTAAAAAAACTTACACTATATGTTATAACATATGTTCAGTACATGTTAATGTGTACAAAACGGACAGCTGAATGTGTCACTTCTTAGTACCCTAATTGGGAAGCAAAATGGTTAAAGCATCCAATCATTACTGCCAGTTTACCTTACCCACTTTATAATTAGCAATGGAAACTTGTCTAGATCTGCCAGCTGGTATCACTTACCAAAGATCTGTTCTACAGTCATCACTTGAAAATAACTTGATTACAAATTAAGATTTTATTAATAAGGACCCCTACATAAAGTTTGATGAAATTTAGTGGTTCATAATGTAAATAGTTGCTTTAAATACACCTAAGACTGAGGTAAATGGTAAAACTCTGTAGCCAATAAAAATGTAACTTCCTTGGAAAATTTTTTATCACAATTTTAAACTGGTGACTATTTTGATATAGTCAAAGTCGGACAATTTTCATTGTTCTATTTAAAACAAACAGTTTCTTATTATTTTTCTGATAACATCTGGTAATTAATCAAGTATGGCATTTCTGCAGGAGTTGAAGTAAATACAACATGTGACTTTATGCAATTTAGTCAGACATGACATCAGCTCCACTGACTGTGTTCGAATTTAAGTTGTGATTGAAACATGGTTGTTTCGCGATATGTTTATCACAAAAGATAAAAAAATAGGAATTTAAGTGAAAAAATAGGGCTTTTTTAGGAATTCCCTTTGAATTTTTCATTTTTTTAGGAATTTTAGCCAAACTGAAAAAAATTAGGATTTTTTAGGAATTTTAGGGACGCTGGACAGCCTGTTAAATAAATTTATATAATTTGCAAGAACCTCTTTCGTAATAGAGCTTAAATAAATATGTTTAAACTAAAAAAACTTCATCAAAATCACTTTGATAATCATATTGAAACAAACTATAGAACAGTTAATCATTATGAGTGCAGAACATTGAAACAGACATTAGAATATCCAATTAAGCTTTATTCCAATTAGAGCACCTGTATTAAACCAATTAGTGCACCTGTATTTAATTGATCATGACATTTATGATGATCACTTTTACATTTTTATTACCCTTCTTAAATCTCCTCATTTTAGTACAATAGAGTTATTTCTTAATCATAAAATGAGAACACCTTGGAAATGTGTTAGCTATAAACAAAAGTGTTACTGAAATACATAGCTCCTACTTGTATAACAAGAGCTGTCAGTAGTACAGCATGCTCGACTATTCTAAGTGCTTGATAGTAAAAGAGCCTTGATAATGTTAAATTTTTTAAGTTCACATAAGGGCTAAATTTTTTTTATGAATTCATGTTATAGGCCTTAGAGAGAGTCTAATTATACAGTATTGGCTTGACTTTTTCGGAAGGTATTGTCAAAAGGGTGTTTTATTGAGTATAATAATACAAATTACCTATGAATACATAAATTTGACAGAAAAGGTACCAAGGCTTGTTATTAAGATGTTTTATAAAGTAAATCACTGCTTTATTATTATGAATGCATAAAATTGTCCCAAAAAAGGCACAAACCCTTCAGTAGTTATTGAGATAACAGCTTACGTACAAGCAAAACTTTACCATGAATTTCTAAGTTGAAAAAGGGGAGAAAAATCAGCCTAAATGCAAGACAGAATTATGGATCTTTGTCAGTGACCTACATATATGACCCTAAATGCATATGTAAAGTTTTAAATAAATATCTTTAATAGTTATTGAGATATGTAAAACTTGCATGTAAACATTAACCAAGAGACTAAGTAGAAAAGGGGATATGAATCAGCCTTAATGCAAGATAGAGTTATGGAACTTGGTCAGTGACATACAATTATGACCCTCCAATTATGACCCTAAGTGCATGTGCAAAGATTCAAGTAAATATCTTTGAAGACCTTTAACCAAAATTTCTAAGTTTCAAAGGGGCAAATAATTCTGCAAATATTGCAGGCAGAGTTATGCAATTTTGCAAACTGATGTACATTGTTACTATAAAAAAAGTATTTTAAATTTCAATTGAATATCTCAAGCAATAATTGAGATATTTGACTTTACAAAAAAAACTTTAACCAAAATTTCTAAGTTCCAAAGGGGCATAATTCTGTCAATATTGTAGGCAGAGTTATCCAACTTGTCAATCTGATGTACCTTGTTACTATAAATAAGTATTGTAAGTTTCAAATGAATATCTCAAGCAATAATTGAAATATTTGACTTTACAAAAAGTTTTAACCAAAATTTTTAAGTTAAAAAGGGGCATAATTCTGTCAATATTGTAGGCAGAGTTATCCAACTATTTAATCTGATGTACCTTGTTACTTTAAATAAGTATTGTAAGTTTCAAATGAATATCTCAAGCAATAATTGAGATATTTGACTTTACAAAAAGTTTTAACCAAAATTTCTAAGTTAAAAAGGGGCATAATTCTGTCAATATTGTAGGCAGAGTTATCCAACTTGTCAATCTGATGTACCTTGTTACTATAAATAAGTATTGTAAGTTTTAATTGAATATCTCATGCAATAATTGAGATATTTGACTTTACAAAAAACTTTAACCAAAATTTCTAAGTTAAAAAGGGGCATAATTCTGTCAATATTGTAGGCAGAGTTTTCCAACTTGTCAATCTGATGTACCTTGTTACTATAAATAAGTATTGTAAGTTTCAATTGAATATCTCAAGTAATAATTGAGATATTTGACTTTACAAAAAACTTTAACCAACGCAGACGCCGACGCGGACGCTGACGCCGACGCCGGGGCGACTACAATAGCTCTCATATTCTTCGAATAGTCGAGCTAAAAACCATTCAAATTTTCACCAAATTTTCAACATGTTTTATTGCAAAATTGAATTAACTTATTTTTAAATATTTATTGCACTTTTTAAATGTGTACTGAACCATGTGATTAATTGAATTTAAGGCCCATTATATCCAAGAAATGCTTTTTTTTACCATTTCTACTAACTAAATTTCTTCTTAAATGAACTTGCCTGAAGCTTCTATTTTTAGTACTGTCCATAATCTTTTTTTTTATATGAAGATGATTAAAATTTGTAGTTGGTCAGATTGCATGGATGTGCTTTATACGGTTGGTCTGGCTTTATACTAACAACAAGGACAAAGCAATTTCTGTTCCAGAAGGCTAAAGCTTAACAAAAGCAAACTTGTCAACTTGTTTATATACTTTTTACTTATCTTTGAAGAAAGTAAGAAGTTTAGTTATGTAACAAAGAAGAAACATAACCAATTCATATTGCATATGATCATCACATTATGTAAAACCTTACCACATAATATCTTAAATGGGTTTGTCCATCTTTCAATATGGATAAAACCCTTTAAAGGAAATTTTCACATTATACAAAGATCAGAGGAAACAGATGTTGGTTGGGTAGATTCAGTTGCTGCTGGCAGGCAAAGGATTTATTTTTATTTATATCAGTGTTAGTTATAAATGGATTGTTGCATCTTGGCCAACAAATGCTATGAAATTCATACAAATTCCAAGAAAGATTTATTTTCCATATTTCGAGCTCAGTGCCAGCCCAGACCAATCTTTTTCTACAGTATATACTTACAGTGTTAACATATCTAGAGTGGAACTCTGGAGCTTCCAGTAAAAACGTGAGACCCGGATGAGTGTCCACAACATCCTGTAACAGAAATTGTCTTCACCTAGTATACAATTACATTTATTTTTCATTAACATAAAATGGTCTTTCATTTTTCTTCAGAAAACTACATTGTTTCTTGATTTAAAACCCTAACAAGCATATGACATTCTTTGAAAAAATCTTGAGGTTAACAAAATTGAGGTGAAAAGATAATTACAAATTGCCTGATATGAATACCTATCAATTCACTGCTTTACATTTAAAGTTAATTTAACAACCTTTTACAAAAAGACTTTACTTTGAACATCATTTCTTGAAATTTTTTTCTCTATTGATGACTATAAATTCAAGGCATTGCTTTATACAAGTTATGAGTGGCTAGTGGTTAAAGTATCTGCTTCTTAATACAGGTATCGTAAGTTTAGGCCCTACTATAGACATGACCACGTTTCCTCGTACACAACACCAGCAGCTATTACTTCATGAGCTCAACCATCAAGCTTCATTTCAATCGAGCTTTAAAAAATCCCTGATTAACTGAGCCAAAGTAAGCCAGCCCGCATAGCTCAAACGGTTAGAGCGCAAGAATTGTAATCTCAACATTATGGGTTCGATTCCCGAGCTGGCCTACTAAAATTACTAATCAGTCTTTCGGATGAGACTTTACATCAAGGTCCCGTGTATAAGTGCTTAAACACTTGGCATGTGAAAGAACCAGGAGAATCTTCTGAAATTGGGGCATCATTCTAAGTCTGTATCTTGCACTATCCTCCAAAATATAAAATGACTAACACTCTTCTGGGGGACTGGCCCATATGGGCAATAGATGCCGAGTATAAATAAACTCAAATACACACACAAAGTAAGAAAAAACTTTTTTATTCTCGAATTCTAAGCAGTTACAATTACTATGGAAATGGCCAATTACAATGCCCAGGTAAAACTGAACTTACTTGCAAGAGGGGAACCAAATCATCATCTTCTATGTAGTTGGTCCCTGGCTTTGCAAGAAGCATGACAAATAGTGAGGCTTGATCATGGCATGTCTGATTCAACCTGAAATATATAAGATGTTACAAAATAACTCTAAACTGATCAATGAGATGATACTAAGGTAAGATACATTATCCTTATCATCACTACTATATATTATCATGCATTCATGGCCAACATATGAAATAAGAAATCATAACAGAGCAAGCTCAGTTTCTTACATGCATGTGCATGGTCTGCACTGTTTGCTAATCTGTCAGTGCATATTTTGAATTTTTCCTAAAAAATATTGAATTGAATTTTCCCTAAAAATAATGAATTTTCCCTAAAAATATTGAATTTTCTCTAAAAATAATGAATTTTCCCTAAAAATGTTGAATTTTCCCTAAAAATGTTGAATAATCATTTCAAGACTGAAAGATGGACAAGTCCACTTAATAAATATAGCGTATTAAGGGCTAATTTCATCAATTTTATAAGTTCTTAAAACTGATAAGGGAAAAAAATCTTTTTAGTTCAGCAAAGGCAGGACCATTAACATTAAATCAACATGAGGTGGAAAATTTCTTTATTCTTATTAAGTACAATCTGTGATTTAGTAGCCACAAACCTTTGAACTTTCATGCAACCTTCAAGGTGGAAACCATTTATAAACACAGAAAAGCCCCAACCTTGCTTTCAATATCAACCAATTAACTATGCATTTCCTGGCATTCAAGCAGACAGATTGCTTCCAGTAATTAAAAGACTAACTTGTAAAATTTCAAGTCAGAAAGTATCACCAAGTATTTATATTAAGTGGAAGTAAAATTCAATAATTCAAAGAGATGGGAAAAAGTGAATGACTGTATTTTTCTAATTAAAAGCAATAAATGTACACTTTAGTCTAATTTAAACAAAGTTACTTTGTTTAAAATATATCTAATTTAAAGTTTGAACATATACTTAGTAATCATGTAAAATATAAAACAGTCACAATCTTTGCCAAGTGTTAAAACTGAATATTTAAACTATAAAAGATTCATATGATATTGCTATATTAAAAGAAATTTTCAAAATATGTGTATAAAGAGAAAAAACAAACCATTTTCATAAAATACAGATTTATATCTTTGAAAGCATTTTCAATTTCACAATAAAATTAAACTGACAATGTTCCTGTCAGAAATTAAGTAGTATTTGAAGATAACTTTCATATATTTAATTTCATATTGCATTTTCATTTAATCACCCACGTCTGTAATCAATTACATGTTTCAATCAATTCTCCCCAATGTTCCTTAACTACGCAGCATTTAAACACATGGAATGGTTCCAATAGGATCTATACCAATAATAACATGAAAAACATAAACAATTATATGATAGCACACCAGATTTCATAAATAAATGTGATATACCACCTACAGGAAATAGGGTGATAAATAAAGCATTCACTTCACATATCAGCTGTAAAACACAGGTTAAATATCTAACTTACACAGGTGATTCGGTACTTTGATTGAATTTTTACTTTTTAATCTATGACTAAAAAAATCTTAATAGAAATCAGGGTACAATGAACCTTTTGTATCGTAATACACCCAATGTTTGTTGTTTGTTTTCCTAACACTGTTAAACAACTTTTCTGGGGACCTTATCATAGCACGGACTTTAATGTTGTGTAAAATGATTGTTATACGGGTAGGAAGGAAGTACCTTTAAGCCCAACAACAGTGTATAACATTGAACTGATCATTAATTAAAAACAAGAACTCTCAGTATGACAGCATGCTAGTCAAACAAGAGCCAGTATAATGTAGAAATTTCTTAGTTAAAAAAAGTGCCAGAATTCTGTCAAAGCCAATGTCCAATTATCAACCTTGGACAGTGACACCCTATTTTGCTCCAAAATAAGTGAATGAAGTTCGAACCCATTCCTTTAAGTACTTTTGGAGATACCAACTTGTACGCAAAATCATAACCAAAGTGTGATGCCTATGCCTTGGGTGAGTTTATAGCTCTCACTTTCTTTGAAAAGATGAGCTAAAAGACAAGCAGAAATTTAGACAAACTTTATTATGACATTGGTGTGTGCAAACTAAGATACAAGAATCTAACAAACTACATAGAAGATTTATATGATGCATTACCAAGAAACCATCAAATAATTCAAGGTTCACCTCAAACTTAACTCACCTTTTCCACATTGAGGAAAACATTTGATATGTAATAAACCCTTGTTTGCTCCCTCCACTGGCATTAAACAATGGACATTTCCAGTAGAGAGGTAGACCACATGCCTAAAATAAACAAAAAATAATAAATAATATATTTCAAATTGGTGAGCCATACTCATAACAGAGATAGATTGACACACTGTTTACTATTTAGAACATATTTCATATTTTTATACCAATACTGGTCAGACATTCACAAAATTGATGCCAAATGACACCATATAATACACAACTGGTGAAAAGTTTAGTTATGAAAATAATTTTAAGTCTTCACAAACTATTAAAACACAAAATTCTGAATTTCAAATAATTACTGATAGGAATTTTAGGAACATAAGTATTTTAAATGTTAAATGGGAAGAATGTCAATTAGCAGACATATAAGAAGAAGGATGATGCATAACTGCATACTACTACGTTTTTATGACTTCAGGATAGTCCGATACCATGGAAAATTTTATCCATTTATTTATTCACTTAACTATTTCTTATATTTTTTACAAACATCAACTGATCAAAAATGTATTTAAAATGTTTCAGTGAGATATCACTTGTTTACTTCACAAATAAGTAAGTATTTCACTGAAAAAAGAATAGGATAAAAGTCTTATAGCTTATGATTTTATTTATTATATAATGAAATCAAACAAAAGTGAAATGTTTTTAAAAAGTGATGACTGATTAGCATAATATAATTTCATCATTTTTCTCATGTTAATGATTGGACAAGAGTTTTACAGTAAGTTTCACAGAGAATATGATCTATGACCTAAAGATCTCAAAATCAACAGGTATTTACTGGCCATGGGTTATGTTCCCTTCAGTTTCACCAGCTTCGGCTTATATTGTCTCAAGAAATTGAAAAGAGTAACATGGGGGGACATACATATAGACACACAACACCCTCATAGTATGCTCCCCACATTTTGCGGAGGTATAAAATATGAACAGACAGTGAGTTATCCTGGAAGCTGGCTCTGGCAATGTGAACTAAAACTTCTATGAATCTATGTAATTATGTAGATTTTACCAAAAACTTTGAAATAGTACATTACCTTGGTAACGATGGCCATTTGCTGCTTTGATATTTTCCCGCCTTCCACTTTCGAGAATTCTTGAGAAACCCGTAGTAATATTTCCTCCGTATCGTCCTTCTCACTCGGACGACCCATCGGAAAATGAAATTTTGGTATATTTGCATTAGGTATCACAGATTTACTTTGTCTATTAGAGTTATCTTTCTTTTTAGTCCGACTCTCCCTTGAGGAGGAGGAAAGAGTATCTAAAGTGTGTGTAGCACTGTTATTTTGAATGTTAATGTCCGTGTTCTCCTTCTCATGATCACGATCACGTAAATCTTTCAGTACACTGTCTTTATTATTTGAAACATTTCCATTTGAGATTGTCTGAAAAAATAATGAAGCAATGTAAGATAGTTTACCATGTAAAATATCTATATACGAATGGAAATTTAATAAAATTGTCATTATTCCATACAAACAGTTATCATCCAATTTAGTGTTATATGTCAACTGTTTTTCTGTTGTTTACCAGTATAAAAAAGGTTGGAAATAATTTTTTAACCAGTAAAAGTTTGGCAATGATTTACTGCCTGTGACAGATTAACAGCATTAAATCTGTATTTTGTGTAATGACCACTAAATGTCATAACTATTGCATTTCACACATTACTGTGTTTACAATCATAGTTTATCACCAAAATGGAAAACACTATAACAAGTAGCAACATGAAACTCCTGAAGTAAATCAAAAAGGATTTTTTTTAAATCCATTATTCTTTTCTAGAATAGAAGTAACTGGTTACAATTCATCATTACATTAATTGAAAGAATATTATTTTCAATTTACAGTATAACAATAATTGGTTCCATTTACCAGTAATTTTGAATTCAAATTTTTTGTTGACCACTTTTCAGAAAATAAAATTTTTAGTATCTTTTTAGTACCATTAATTTTGGTAAATCAATTACATACTTAAATTGGTCAATTTTTATTTTGTCGTATTATTATAAAATCTTAGAAATATAGGCTATCTTTATCTATATCTGTGTCTTTTTTTAAATATAAAAACATGATAAGTTCATTTCAACATTTCTTTTATCTTAAAACTTTGTAAGACTGTAAAAACCCTGTCAGAGAGAAAATACCAAAATAAATGTATAAATGTACAATTAAATTCTTTATATAAAGTATAAAATTTACAATGAAAGCCAATCTTTTAATGAAATATCATAATGTTTTTTGTTGTTTTGTTTATCTTTTGTCTGTTTGTTTTTCTCGCTTTCTTTCTGTTGGCGGAAGGGGGGGGGGGGGGGGGGGTATTAAAAAACAAGCATTTGATAGTATTGCGGGCAATACAGTAGTCCCCTACCGGTCTCTCAAAAAGTTCTTTAATTGTCATACACTCCTGTGTATTGCCATTTATAATGAATTTGAGGATGAAGTCTGTATTTGAAAATATCGACCACAAAACATAATAAAATAAGTTTGTCTATATCACAGTAATGTGTTAAGTTTCCATGCTTAGTAAGAAAATTATGTTTATACAACCTTGTCATATTATTACGATGTGTGATTTTAAAGTAAATCCTATAAGGAATGAAGAAGTTGGAGTGAAAATACCAGTATCTCGAAAAAAATCTAAGTTCAAGGGGGACATAATTCTGGAAATAGTCTTGCTAGAGTATTTAACCTTCTCAAAAATGTCGAGTGATAATAAGAAACATATATATGAAGTTTGAAGTAGATACATTAGGAAATAAAGAAGTTATTTAAAAAAGACAACATTTTTTCCCCTAAAAAATCTAAGTTCAAGGGAGGTAATACTGATATTTTTTTGTGCTAGAGTTATAAACCTTGTCACATATGATGTGGTTTGATGACCAGAAACTTATATTTAAAGTTTGAAGTAAACACCTTAAGAAATAAAGAACATATAGTGAAAAATCTTGAAAAATTTAAATCAGAAATCTTGAAATTCAGGCTATTTGTTGCCATAGCAACCAGAATTTTCAACATAAGAAAAAAAGAAAAAGATGTGCATAACCTCCAGACTGCCATCTACCCATATTTCAAGTTTCATAAAAATATTTTCAGTACTTTTTGAGTTATCACTGGATCCAGTTTATGTGTTAAATTTGCCATATTTTCAGACTATTTGTTGCCATAGCAACCAGAATTTTCAACATAGGAAGAAAAAAAAAAGACGTGCATAATCTCCATACTGCCATCTATCCATATATCAAGTTTCATAAAAATATTTTCAGTACTTTTTGCGTTATCGCGGGATCCAGTTTTGTGGACGGACGGACTGACAGACGGACAGACAGACGGAGGGTAAACCTAAAGTCCCCTCCGGTTAAACCGGTAGGGGACTAATAAATAAACAATATGTGATATGAAAAATCCCCACTTGGTTTCTTTTTTGACCTTTACTTGGGTAAATGAGGCACCAAACTATGATGATTTCATGGTATCATACCATTTTGTCTTGGTTGCAATGTATGAAATCATCTGTTTAAATTTGTTTGGCATAATGAATAAAACAAGAAGTATTAAAAATATGCATAAACATTCTCAAGTTCACTGACACACTTAAAGATGATCTCTCTAAACTCATAAGTTTAACCAGTTCCATCAGGTATTTTCTGGTAAGAAATTCTACCAATATCTCACGTCAATATTTGCAGTACCTGCACTAGTTTCCAGCATTACATTGTCTAGGGCAGGTACTCCTCCAAACTCATCTAAGTATATACACATGTTATAACAGAAGGCCAAAAACAATGTATGTTTCATGCCTTTCTACCAATCCTTAACCCTTACCCTCAGAGTTTTTATTATTAACAGAATGGCGATCCATATCATTGGTTGAAATGCGGTTAAAATCTGTTGTATTTTCAGCCTGTAGATTTAAATATGTTATCGCCCTTGGACCGTAAGCGATAAACCTTTGCCACTAAGTAGAGAGCAAGAGCAGCTAAAGCCCTGCATATTGGTGAGGCCTAACCAAGCTTTAATTGCTGGTTGAATAACTTTGAAATTTCTAATTTGTGAAATCACCAAAAACAGATAATGAAGTGTTCTAAAAATGGGAGCTGAATACGAAAATTTAAGAAATTAAGTAGAATAAGATTCTAACTAATTCTGTCAATACCAACCGCAACATTTTACAGCATACACATCAGAATTATAAGCCATTCAACTGACCAATTACTGGTTTTCAGACAAGACACAATAAACAGACATATTTTTCCCCGGGCCTTACCGTTTCTACCTACACATCAAGAAAAACAATAACTGCAGTCATACAATCATGAATACTCATTAAGAGGTATGAAAAACATTCTCCATTCTGTAATAACTATCATATGTGGTGAAGGTAACAGAATTAAGGTGGATTTATATCTAACAGAATGTTCCTATGTAATTTCTATAACCATACCTTCAGTTATTGCACATTATGAAACTGTATTATTGTATCATATCTAACTTATAAAAGCCATCTATATACCTTGTTATCGAACATCACAAAACAGAATTTTTATGTTATGCTATCACATAAATACATTATGAATGCAATTCCAAGAAAGTAGACATTTCAGCAGTAAGACTGAAGCAAAATTCAGACTATGGAAATGACCACCATGATGATGATGAACAGTGACAATCATGTTGTGATGAAGAAGATGATGGTGATGATTAGTGATGATTATGATCAGTTGCAATCATGTGTTGATGATGATGATGATGATGAAAATCATGTAATGATGATGATGATGATGATGATGATCAAAGACATTCATGTGGTGATGTTTATGATCACTGGCAATCAAGTTGTGATGATGTTGATGGTCAGTGGCAATCATGTTGTTGTGATGATGATGACAATCATGTAATGATGATGATGATGATCAAAGACATTCATGTGGTGATGTTGATGGTTATTGGCAATCATGTTGTTGTGATGATGATGATGGTGGATAGTTGCAATCATGTTGTGATGATGGTGAATAGTGGCAATCATGTTGTGATGATGCTCAGTGGCAATCAAGCTGTGATGATGATGATGGTGGATAGTGGCAATCATGTTGTGATGATGGTCTGTGGCAATCATGTTGTGATGATGGTGGAAAGTGGCAATCATGTTGTGATGATGGTGGATAGTGGCCATCATGTTGTGATGATGCTCAGTGGCTATCATGTTGTGATGATGATGAAGATGGATAGTGGCAATCATGTTGTGATGATGCTCAGTGGCCATCATGTTGTGATGATGGTTAGTGGCAATCATGTTGTGGTGGTGATGATGATGGTGGATAGTGGCAATCATGTTGTGATGATGATGATAGTGGATAGTGGCAATCATGTGATGATGCTCAGTGTCAATCATGTTGTGATGATGATGATAGTGGATAGTGGCAATCATGTTGTGATGATGCTCAGTGGCCATCATGTTGTGATGATGATGATAGTGGATAGTGGCAATCATGTGATGATGCTCAGTGTCAATCATGTTGTGATGATGGTCAGTGGCAATCATGTTGTGATGATGCTCAGTGGCTATCATGTTGTGATGATGCTCAGTGGCTATATGTTGTGATGATGCTCAGTGGCTATCATGTTGTGGTGGTGATGATGATAGTGGATAGTGGCAATCATGTTGTGATGATGCTCAGTGGCAATCATGTTGTGATGATGGTTAGTGGCAATCATGTTGTGGTGGTGATGATAGTGGATAGTGGCAATCATGTTGTGATGATGCTCAGTGGCAATCATGTTGTGATGATGGTGGATAGTGGCAATCATGTTGTGATGATGGTCAGTGGCAATCATGTTGTGATGATGGTCAGTGGCAATCATGTTATGATGATTATGATGGTGGATAGTGGCAATCATGTTGTGATGATGGTGGATAGTGGCAATCATGTTGTGATGATGGTCAGTGGCAATCATGTTATGATGATTATGATGGTGGATAGTGGCAATCATGTTGTGATGATTATGACAGTCTTTGATGATAGTTTTAATGATTCTTATCGACACTGTTGATAATTGTGATGAAATACCTTTTTTTAAAACTACAAACATATGCTAATTAAAACCCTGAACGAACCAACATACTAACAACACAAATGCAACATACAGGTCTTATTACATAAAAAATACACCAATTACATCAATAAAACAAATTCCTGTACCAAAAATAGAAACTTTTCGCCCCCCAAAAAACACCTGCACTTTTTCTCTTGTCTCAGGTACGACTTTTTGGTACCTGTAATGTTTACTTATGTAAGTGCCTGCCTCAGATAAGCTGCATTCTTACTTTAGTTTAACATTAACAATTAAGATAAAAACCTGAGTCTATGTGTCAGACTGTTTGTTTTAATCTGGTCATAACTTCTTACTTTTATAGCTTTGTGTCTTTACATCTTATACCATAGTTGATATTATATTAAGAGAATATTATTTTAAGAGAATAGCATACACGCCCAACCATTTTTTTACTTAACATTTCAACTGACTTAAAAAAATATTGTAAGAATGATATGAAAAATTTATCATAAGTCAGTAGACATGTATTTCTGTAATTGAAAAGAATTCAAAGCTTAATTCAAAACATTGATAATGGCCTCTTTTATCTTAGAACCTTTCAGCCTCTTTACTTAAAGAAACAGTGGATTGCCATTAATGTGTTAAAATGTTATTAAAAGATGATTGAAAATAAAGAAATACTTGCAACACTGAAGCACATCAATCAACTGATTCCTAGAAGGAAACTGTAGGGAATATTGAGAATCTTCTTTAAGGCTATACTGCCATTCTTATTCCATTAATACTAGTATTTCCTGTCATGTGATTGAGAAATGAAAAGGACACAAACTTTGAAGTGGTAAATTCTGTTCATATAAAAGTTAAGAATCATATAATCATTAGCATTGTTTTTTCTTATAAAAATACAAGTAAGCCCTTAAAAAGAGGCTTTTTAGTTTATTCTTATAATCTCAAGTAGGGTTTATGTAAGTGGGCAGCATATTGTTGTCCTCCAAATCACTCCAGTACAATATAGGGTTAATATAGTACTTTTCTTTATGGAACATGTGAAAATCAGCTATATTAATCACTAAACTTAAAAGTAGAAGATCCAAGAACAATTGGAATTGAAACAAAGACAAGAAACAAATATTGTATACTTAAAGGGACCAATTGATAGGATCCAAGAACAATTTACAATTGAGATACAGAAACAGTATTAGTACTTTAACCTTTAACTTGACAGTCATCAGCCTTTGCCACCTGTATAAAGTCAGCAAATCTGTGCTGTCTTATCAAACTCTATACTGCTGATAGCTTTATCCATCATTGAATTTAAGATTTTGAATTTACTGGCCCAAATATATTTAACTAAATTTTCTAAAAATCTACACTGGCCCAAACTAATTTTCACTGGCCATGGGCCATCAGGCAAGTGCTTAATTCGATGACTGCTTGATTTCTGTATTTAGATATTGAAATTCCTTAAACTTTGAATGGACTCTTCCAAATTCAAAGCTTGGAAAGTCCACAAAAAATTCGGTTGAAATTTAAGGCATGACATTTCAAATTAAATATTAATTCAGACCTCTTACACAAATACATACTGCAAAAACAACAATTTTGATTTGAATAAAGAAATGACATTGCACAAAATAAATCCAATGTTTGTTTAATTTTATTAATTTAAATACTATATGTACTTTAGATAAATAGTATTTGAAATTATAGGCTAAGTATTTACACAGTTATTGTGACAGGTAATTTAACCCTTGTTAAATAGCTTGACCTAAATTTTTATTTTATTTTCGCATTGCTTAAGGGGCTATCTTACCTATCAGTTTCAATATGACAATTTAACAAACTATTTATACTGATGTCAAAGCAATCTTTTTCGCTTCTAAAAAGTGTTTTATTATTTGTTTGTTGTTGTTTTTTTTAAATAAGATTTGTTTTTCCTTTCCAGTAATACAAAAAAATTACATGCAGGCAAATAGTATTTTTCCCATAATCTGGGCAATAAATCAGAATTCATTACTTATTTTTACCATTTTACCAAATTTCAATGATCTTGGTAAATAAATCCAAAGGTATAAAATAAAAGTTTGCATTTTGATATACATATATTGCATATTGCACAATTACAAACTTTTTAATGTGAAATACTTTAAAACTATAACGGCAAAGAAAAAAGCTGAGCCTCACTTAATATCAAAGTTATTAAATTAACGATCCTATTAATTATTTGACTCTTTAACATTATCTTTTAGGTGCTACTGGGATTGAAGTCTGGGGTCGGAGGAGGGGTCGGGGGGTTCAGGGGCTCGGAGGGGAACAAAAGTTACTGGTAACAGGCAATTTATAAGTACTCCCATTACTTAGACTTCTGTGACCTTTTCCATGCAACAGTTTTACTGTGCAAAGAAGCAGCTTTATCCAAAGTTCATAAATTTTACAAAAATGTAACATTCTTTTCCCCTATTTTTTTGCCTATAAAAATATTATCTTGCTAGCCATAAATTGTTTTTAGATATGCACAATCCAGGCCCTGAGGGGAGAAACAACAGTACAGGCCATTAGGTTGAAGATATTTTCACATGTCAGTGATATAAACATTGATCAATGATGAAGCACATTCATAATGGTCTGTCAGACTCTATCTGATCTTTTATCTTAATATGTTTTTATAATATTATATTATTATAATTTTTCAATGCATCATTTTTAATTCATTCATCTAAATCTTAAAGGGTCATAATTCTATATCAATATAATATTATGTAAAAATTTTTTTTTTTAAACCTGATATATGTATTTCTCTGGCTGACAACATTATACAGTATTTCACTGACTATTAACAGTAGTAACTGTATTGACAAAAAGATTTTTTCCCCATATCTATTTAATGCTATATACAGTTAAACCTGTAAAAGAAGCCATTCAAGGGGAAGACCAAACATGGCCTTACCAGACAAGTGGTCTTCATTTGGAGGTTACTTTGTTACGCTTTATCAATAAAAGGTTTTATAAGAGTGGCCTTTATCTACAGGGTGATATGTATTAGAAGGTGGTCTGCAAAACAAGTTTGATTGTATATTTTTCCTACCAAGCCTTTTCCTAAGTGTAACAATTTGAAACACATTTTTTTTCCAAACCCTGGTATCAGTGTTGGGTATAAATTACAACTATTATAAATGATGAAAAAAATCTGATTAAAATCAAAATTTTTAAGATAGGAGTATTTCTACATGAATTTATGATGTATCTAAATTGTATAGAGTTCCTAATCTCAACAAAAATCATCATTCCTAAAAACTAAAACTTTTTTGTTACATTCTTTTTCTTCTATCATGTATTTAACAGACAAGAATGTCAGTCATGCATACATCTGACAACCACAAGATTACAATTTACTTTAAATGTCTTAAAATATCTCTCATCAACCTATTTTTATTTATTTTTTTTTTCTTTTGCTACTGTAAAACAACTACCCCTTTCTGAATTAGAAATACGACCACAATTTTTTGGTGAGAAAGTTCGTTTAATGGGTTGAAGTAACTTGACTCTGAAGTCTCAAGTATGCAATCATTAGCCTGTTAAAGACAGAATTTGATCACCTCAAATAGTATTTTACATTTTTTATTTATTCAGAGTTTCATATAAGTTGTCAAAGCTAAACATATGTGATTAAGTGTAATGAAATGCCTCTTTTGACCTCGGATAAACCACGAAGCAATTTATATGTACTATAATTAGCCTCATGCATAGGTGCAAACCAAGGCTTACTTCCTTTTTTTATATATACTTTTTCAAACGAAAAAACATACACACTGTCACATCAAGGGAGACTTGGTATGAAAATATTTACTATTCTAAGCAATTGACAATCATAATTATTATATACTTGACTTATAAATACTAAATAGTTGTCTGAGTTGACCACAACTTGACCGATGGGTTGAATAAGTGCAGTTTGCCTTGATTACACTTGTCCATGAAATTCTTTATAACCAACCATATATCTCCCTATTTTCATACCATTATAGGACTGTCCATTTATGACCAAAATAAATAAATATGCAATATTCTTACTTTTGTCAAAAAAGCCTAAAAATCATACTTTCCGATGATTATCTCTTAGAATGCACTATACCACTCAAAGATTACAATGAGTGGTCCCAACTAGTAATCTATGGGATCAAACCTTGTCAGGGGCCTGCCATTGTTTCTTTGAGCAAGAAACTTTATACACTGTACTCATTGCTCTCAGTACTAATTGGTTCCATTTTCTGATTTCAGAGTGTGTTTGTAAGCTCCAAGCTTCCTACCCAATCAAACTTAAATAAATTCTGTATAAACCAAAGATTACATTTGGTATGTGCTCTTCCTCACTCTGCACTTGGTAGCATACAGATTATGCAATGATCTAATGTACTTGATATATTTTCATAATGATTTACAACAATTATTATGAACTTTTAATTAATGATGCACTGAATTATCACATCGAAAAATTCAATACAGAAATGAGCCGCGTCACGACAAAACCAACATAGTGGGTTTGCCACCAGCATGGATCCAGACCAGCCTGCCCATCCGTGCAGTCTGATCAGGATCTATGATGTTCGCTATTAGTTTCTCTACTTGTAATAGGGTCCGAAAGTGAACAGCATGGAACCTGATCAGACTGGGCGGATGCGCAGGCTGGTCTGAATCCATGCTGGTCGCAAACGGCTATGTTGTTTTTGTCATGGCGCGGCTCAAATGTACTTATAAAGTATTTTTTCTCCTCAACATTACAAAAGATCAAGGTTAAAGCTGTCGAATAGTTATTATAAATCTATTTTAAGTTATAACTCTTTCATCAAATGAATTATGATTAAAATCTTAATTACTTAAAATCTTGCAATGACTTATCTTTTGTCATCAATTATATTCAAAACAAATCTATGGGTTCTATACACAGGAAACTATTTTTTTTAAAAATCAATCAAAAAAAGAATTTTTGTTATTGAAGGCGACAAGATCCTACAAACATCTTTATCATCCATTCAATATCATTATCAAATTAAATTTATCCCATAGAAAAAATCTTTCAAATCTAAATGCAGAAACGTTTTTAAACTTTGCATTAAATTTAAATGTCAATGTAGTTTATTGTACTAAAGTGAAACTTAGGACTGACACGTCATTGTACGCGTATTTTTTTCTGTATCATTACGAATACAATACTGCACAGTGACACAAGTAATCGCTATATCTAAGTAAATAACAACAATTATACTGATTGTAAAACGTTGTTACAGAATACGAAATGTCTTCATTTGCACTTGTATACCTTTCATGAACGTTTGAAAATCGAAATCGAAATACCACATTCTCATTCATCTATACTTATGTGTGCCTTAAAATTTCATGCATGTATAAAATTGAAATTAAACGCCTAAAAGACGTCTTTATTGCGTTAGAAATGATATATCTGACCATTTTTGACACTTCATGGTTTATATTTCAACCGTGAAGCCGCAGTTCATGTGCTATTCTGAGATGTAAATCATATTATAATACTTATACTGTTTCTAAGTCATAAATTATTTTAACATGAAAACTAAATCATTTTGATTTTGTCATGTAAACAAGATAATGTTCATTAAGCTCAGGGCCAAAACACCACTTTTGGGGAAAGGGCCTCAGCCTTTTTCTTGGGGGAAAATATGCGTGATTTTGGCATACTTTTGGAAAAGGGGTCTCAAATTTAACACAAACTTTTAACAAGTTCTTCAAAATAGAAAAGCAAAAAGCACTGGGAAATACTAATAAGGCAGTAAAAGACCTTAATTCAACACCATCATTTAATTTTGTTCTAAATTCTATGGGAAATTTCAAAAGACTGGGGAATTTTGAGGACCAGACTGGGGAAAAAAAGTGGCTAGTTTGGTTGGGGAAGCAGCCTATATTCGGCCTCTACAAAGAAGGGTTTTTTGGCCCTGAAGCTATGTTCTGAAATAACACATAGAACATAATAAAAGTAATGATGATATGATGATGATAAATGATGATGATGATGATGAAAATGATGTTGAAATAAAAACAATAATGAAAATAACAGTTTTGATAAACAAATGATAATGAAGATAGTAGCAACAATCCTGATGATGATGATGATGATGATGATGATGATGATTACCTTAATCATTATTACGTTTGCGTGATGTAAGATTTTGATGATGAACACTGTATTGAAAGTAATAATTACAACAAGAGCCCGGTTTGAGCCGGGTGATGCTCCCCGAATAGGTTTTGGACACAGGAAAGTACACCTCTTGTAGTTTCAGAGTTATGTCCCTGGAAAAAGTTCAAAGTGCATTAATTTCAAAATTAGGCAAGGCAGAGTTACTGTTTTTTGCACTGCACTTCTAATCAATGTGATCTATCAACCTACAAAGTTTCTTGTTGATATCTCTTATGGTTTCCGAGTTATGTCCCGGACAACTTCAAAAAGTAAAAATAAACAAAGGGCAATAACTCCAGACGGACTGAAGGACACTCTAAAGTTATTTTTTAAACATCCCTGTTATCAAAATATAACATTTTTAAAATCCTATCATGATTAAAAGTTGGAGTAAAAATTACCAATTTCTCAAAAAAAAGTCTAAGTTCAAAAGGGGCATAATTCTGGAAATAGTCTTGCTAGAGTATTGAACACGCAGAAACATTTATATGAAGTTTGAAGTAGATACATTCAGAAAAAGAAGTTATTAAAAAAAACAATGTTTTTTTCATGAAAATTTTAAGTTCAAGGGAGGTAATTCTGATAAATTTTGTGCTAGAGTTGTAAACCTTGTCACATATGATGTGGTTGATGACAAGCAACTTATATTTAAAGTTTGAAGAAAATACCTTAAGAAATAAAGAACTTATAGTGAAAAAACTTAAAAACTAGAATCAGAAATCTTGAAATTCAGTCTATTTGTTGCCATAGCAACCAGAATTTTCAACATAGGAAGATAAAAAAATATGTGCATAATTTCCATACTGCCATCTACCCATATGTCAAGTTTCATAAACATATTTTCAGTACTTTTTGTGTTATCACTGGATCCGGGTTATGTGTAAAATTTGCCGTATTTTCAGTCTATTTGTTGCCATAGCAACCAGAATTTTCAACATAGGAAGAAAAGAAAAAGACGTGCATAATCTCCATACTGCCATCTATCCATATATCAAGTTTCATAAAAATATTTTCAGTACTTTTTGCGTTATCGCGGGATCCAGGTTATGTGTAAAATTTGCCATATTTTCAGTCTATTTGTTGCCATAGCAACCAGAATTTTCAACATAGGAAGAAAAGAAAAAGACGTGCATAATCTCCATACTGCCATCTACCCATATGTCAAGTTTCATTAAAATATTTTCAGTACCTTTTGCGTTATCGCGGGATCCAGTTTTGTGGACGGACGGACTGACGGACAGACAGACGGACGGAGGGTAAACCTAAAGTCCCCTCCGGTAAACCGGTAGGGGACTAATTAGGACAAAAGAGTTATTGTTCTTATGCACTGCACATCTACCCATTGAGATCTATTCACCTACAAAGTTTCATGTTGATATCTCATATAGTATTAGTTATGTCCCAGACAAGATTTTTTCTATAAGGGGAGATAATTAAAAAACCGAGCAAAATAGAGTTATGGTTCTTTGACAATGCACTCCCCCTCAACGCCCTCTACCACTGTATGAAGTCTAAACAAATTATCTCCCAGGGTTTTCAAGTTATGCTCCGGACAAGACAACGGACGGAAGGACGGACGTCCTGACGGACAAGGTGCCGACTATATGCTCCCCCGAAATTTTTCGGGGAGCATAATAAAAGTAATACTGATAAAGATAACAACTGTGAATGATGATGATGAAGCTGATGATGATGATGATGGTGGTGATGATGATGATGCTGATAATGATGATGAAGGTGGTGATGATGCTGATGTCAGATGAAAGATGATAAAGACTTCATTTATAATGATTATGATGAAATATTGTGAACATAGTAAATGACATAACACATACAATTATGTAGACGATGTGCATTTTATTATTATGAAACGATAAATAATAACTAAAATAAGTGGAGAAATTGGGACATGCTTGATGAAAATTGAGTAATGGTTAACCCTTACCTAAATATTGAATTTCAATGAAATATTTCGTGAATTTTTGTTTATTATCATCACTGCTAAAAAAAGCTCTAACCTTGTCACATACACAATGCATGCATATCATTTAATGTATAATATCATATAATGTTTTACCTGAACATAGAGGCTTGAAGAATGACTAGAAGGTACATTTGAGGTAGAATGGTGTTTGCCGGTGGGCAATCCATTATGACTAGATCCAGATTTCATATGATGGTGCCGACCTGGATGAGGTACAACAGGCCGGCTCATTTTCTGCGGTGACATTAACTGTTCTATTGTCACTGGAGTACACACTCCGCGATGAATAGCACCACAAGGGGACATAACCCCATTCACAGACACATCTCCGTAGTCGCATGTCTGACAATGATGTAAGGCTCTACGCCATTTGAGCTCGATCCTGCTACTATAGTAGAGGGTTACCTTTGAGTGAACGTACTTAATACAAGCACCACTACTAGTTCTGACTTCGCTCATTTTCACGATATTATTGTTATGGTTCACATTATTCCGGATATTATTTTTCAGCTTTACTCCATTTTTCATAAAACCGACCGGTAATTTCACCGGCGGCGACTCGAAAAGCACTTCCTCCTTCATCATCATGTTGAACCAATTAAATTTCAATTTAAACTTTTTAAGATTTAATTAAATCGGTCACATGTATCCCACAGTTGTCATTCATTATATATCTATCATTGAACTGGTCAAATCCTGCGGATCAATGTTTAAATATGTTCTCATAAATATTTAATCAATTCATCCATTTAATCCAGCCACGATCCACTCGAAGACACTGTAAGCAGGAGACCAATTATTTATTTAAACATATTTCCATCAATAAATCATATTTGATTTGGTAACTGAGATTTAAAAACTGACAAAACAATTCCAATTCCAATCAAATCAACACCATATTAAATCATTTTTTAAAGTAAATATTGAATAAACTTTTTTAAAGTAAATATTGAATAAACTTCAGATATATTTCAAAATCTTAAATAGCAAGATTTTTGAATTATTTCAATATCAAATTTTCCTTATATATATATCTTTAAATCACAGTTTATTTATTCCTATACAAAGACACAATTACACCGCATTAGATAAATATCACAAAATATGAACATTCCATCCACAAAACAACAGGGCAACAAATTAAAACCTAGATAACATACTGATAATCTAAGATTTTTTTTCATAAAACTCCTGAACTTTACATCCAAAATGTTAATTTATACTGTAAATTTCATTCAAGATCATGCCCATTACTTTACATACAGCTTTATATCAATTAATCATTTACCAGTCAATTATCATGGCATACTTATGACAAATACTTAATCCCAAATCTCCATACAATAGAACCGGCCAAATAATCAAATAATCATCAACACGTCTACATTCCTGATTTACTCTAGCACGAAAACTTTTTGTGACACGAGTTATTAACTAATTTTACTACTCCAGTACGAAAAAAAAATACCGCTCCATATAAGTGTAAGATTTTATTTTACTAGGGCAGTCTTTTCACTAACGTTAATCTTCTCACCAACAGCCTTTAATCAAAAAGAAACTGATCCACTTAAATAAAAATTAACGGACCACTCATTTTGAAAACCACAGACCATGATTAAACACTTATACATCCTTCCAACTTAAAAAAAATCCCAATTCACTGAAAAGACTGTAACAGTTTGTCTATTGTTCATGATAATAAAGTATATAAATATTGTAATCTAGAAGAAAAAAAATCATCAAGAAAAGAAAATAAAATACTTCTGAAATGTAACCAATACTGAATATTATCTAAACTTGACATCGTGTTTACATTAAACTGATATGTCATTTCTAACCACTGATTAAACCATGAAAATCATCTTTTTGAAAGCCAACTCTTTTTTCAAAACCACTTTTTTCCATACAGATAAATCATAAAAGGGGTCCTGGATTAATTATTTGATATCACATTCCAAATGCACACTTGGAGTTTGTTTAATAATCGAGACGTGACTAATACTTATTTTCAATATGAAAGTTAACCACAGACACACATGTATTAAAAATATTCAAAGAATGTAGCAATTTATACATGCAGTTCAAAACTAGCAGTATATTTACAGGACCTTCAACTCAACTCACACCTCCACTGGAAATGTTAGTGGTAAAAATAACAAGATTAAACCAAGATAATTTCAAGAAAAGATTTACTAACTTAACCTATTAATCAAATTCTATTGACATGAAAAATTAAAAGGTGCATCTTACATCATAGGATGAAAATTGTGAAAAAAAAAATAAATCCCCCTGTCTCAGATAGATAGTTGCTATGGAAATACATACAGGTTAATATCCCCTGCATAATAAAAAAACAACTTT
This sequence comes from Ruditapes philippinarum, assembly GCF_026571515.1. Classification (NCBI taxonomy): domain Eukaryota; kingdom Metazoa; phylum Mollusca; class Bivalvia; order Venerida; family Veneridae; genus Ruditapes; species Ruditapes philippinarum. Next base: position 12,394 of record NW_026854204.1, on the reverse strand, counting down.
ACCATAAAATTGTGAAATTCCGTAATAGAATTGTCTTTGGCATTATCGGCACATTGCAATATTTTTTTTCATCAGTCTCTATATTGAACAATAGCATTTCATTTACTATTAATTAACATATTATTTTGTAAATAAGAAATGAGTCGCGCCACAACAAAAACCAACATAGTGCGTTTGCGACCAGCATGATGCCAGACCAGCCTGCGCATCCGCGCAGTCTGATCAGGATCCATGCTGTTCGCCATCAGTTTCTCTACTTGTTATAGGGTTGGTAAGCAAACAGCATGAATCCTGATCAGACTGCGTGGATGCGCACGCTGATCTGGATCCATGCTGGTCGCAAACGCACTATGTTGTTTTTGTCATGACGTGGCTCTTTAATGATTTCCAGAAAAACGTTTTGGAAACTTTCATTTTCAACCATATTTTATAATACAAAAAAGTTTAACCCTAAACTCTTACTATTTAAGAGTCAACTGCTTTCAACACCTAAAATATATAATATACTTAAGATGCTGGCTTCATTCACACCCTCATCCTATCCCCATTGTATAATCTGAAATTACAAATCCTATCCTAGCCAAAGTATATCACAAACCCATAACCTGAACACTTTTTTACATAAAGTAGGTGAAGTGTTTGAGGTTGCTTCATCTGTAGTGTTCAGCTGCAGACGACAATCATTTAGGAATGCAGCAACATTTTACCACCTACAGTTGTATAATGTTAAGCAAACTTTCTGATCCCTATTTATTCTAATAAGATGGAAAGAGAAATATGTTTATTCATAATAAAATGGCAAATATTATGACTGAAGATTTTATATTGACGTTGTTACTTTCATTTTTTGTTCTCTTATAAATCATGGTTATAAGTCTGATGCTTTGAAGGTAGGCTTGTTTCACTGATATAGTGATCAAGACTTTAGATGCTTTTGTATCCATTATTTCAAAGTAAGGGTGGGCATCTTTGACCCATCTCCTGTAAGTAAACTGGGCTGCTTTTTAAGTACCTGATGAAACAATTTAAATATCCATAACATTGCGCCGAATGGTACCAACGAAGCTAACCTTGATAGCAATAAAAATTACAAGTGTCTCAGCAACTTAAAAACACTCGCACAGATAGATATTATCATGTGACCCTTTTATGCGACATATGACTAAAAAAAAAATCATACACATGTATACAAAATACAATCAGAGATTGAAAATTCCACTCATCTGCTCATAATTATGTGTAAATTCAAGAGAACTAGATGCAGGAGTAGAAAATGTTGCCTACACATTGGAAATACTCTTTGATACGAAATTTCCTCACTTTATAACATAAGATTTTACCTTGATTACTAGTATGAAAATTTGGAAGGTTTTTTTTATCATGCCCCTACACAGGTGTATCTAATCAGCCACAGCAAAAGTGTTGTTTTTTATGAAAGCACCTCATTTTTTTCAAACTGTTAAAACAGATGTTGTTGTGTAATGTATGGTTTCATGTCAAATCAGGTTGCTATGTAATTTGTTTGATTATCATCCTACCGACCTTTGAACTTGTGTCGGTCTAGATATTAACACTGTATGAATTTCAGACATGCTCCTTAACATGGTTCACAATTAGGGCTGGGGCGAGTATCCGAGTACTCGGATAATCACGAATCAAAATGAAGATTTGAGTTTTAATATTCGTAAGCCCAGAGATCGTGGATCGCGATCTAATTTTTTTTATATACATTCACTGTCTACACGTATATAGTGAAAAAATCAACAAAGGGCCATAATTCTGTTAAATCTGGTCGCAGCGAAAATTCCTTCCTTAACTACCATCTACACATGAAGGTTGTTCATCCCTGGAAGTTTAAGCAAAATCTGCCATCCGGTTTAAGAGGAGTTGCGTTCACAAGATTTTGGGACGTACGGACGGACAGACGTACGGACAAGTGCAATGCTATATGCCCTCCACTTTGTGGGGGCATAAAAAGACATACTTTTAGAAATAATCATAATAATAATCAAAAGTACAGTATAGGTTCCTCAATAAAAGACCTTTCATGTAGAATTTCGTCAACTTATTTGAAATGAGCTATGTAAACAATGACCCATATTTGTTTCTAACCAACTGCTCTGCTAAATCTGTATAATAGACATATCTTCATGCTTCAGGACTCTAAAATATTGCTACTGACAGTGTGGAGTCTGGTCAGTTCGTGTGAGAGAGCAGGCTGGCTTGATTTTACACTACTGACACTTATGCAAGTCACTGTATCATCATTGTAAATTTACATCAACTTACTGATTTTCCCAGTAAAATTCAGTGACAGCTTATTTCAAACCATGATAAAAACAATCTCATTATATGTAGGGCGGACAAGGAATAACTTCCTGTTAATATGTGTAATAATGACCTGTCTATGCCACCAGTGGAGCCTTGCCAGCAGGCACTTCCGTGAAGTTTGACCACTTTAATAATGATTATGTTGATTGTTGGCTGTTCAATTTTAGAAATTTCATTTTGAAATTACTTTTATTATATTTTATGGCTAAATTATATTAAACATTCAAATTAACATTAAAGTAATCAACATTTTATATATCAGATTCGCTTTTATATTACAAGCTATTAAAACAAAATAATAATCAATCAAGCCAATAAGCAATGTGAACAATCCACTCCACCCATGAATGAAGTAAAATTCAAGCTTTTTTTCAAAGGAAAATCTCAGAAACTCTGCACCATAAAAACAAACCAAAATTGGTACAATGTTTTCATAACTACATGTATCTCCAGCACAGTATGATAATTGGCTTTATATAGTGGTAGTTATGAAACAATTTTATCATCTTTATTTATTTTTAAGGCATTGTTCAAAGTAAGCAAGATAAAGATTTGTTGAAATTGGCTAAAATTGCACCTTTTACAACGCAATTATCTTTCTTCAAATGATAGTTAACTGAACTACCCACCTTGCATCATTACCACTGTTAAATTTGTGGCAAGCATTAAGCAATATTCTACCTCCCTTTTTTCTCACTACAGCTGCCCATATAAATTTGATAGATTCTGATTTCATTACTTAAACATGTATATTTGAACATGACTGTGATGACAAGACAATTAATGAACAGTCATTGAAAACTATCTACTTAATATCTATTAATAACAAATGTATAACAATTATACCATGTTCTATATAGTGAAGCAAAAGACAGTAAATCATAAAATATAACAAACAGACTACAGTGCTTTAATTCCAGCTTGCACAAATATAAAATTTTATCAAACCACTTCTAAATATATTAAATTCTAAGTTAGAACAATTGCAAGGAAAAAAAATCCTAAAATTTTCACTATAACTGAAGCATTTTAAATGAGATAATTGTTATCACACATTAACCTTGAACCAACACAAACGTTACTCATTTCCTATATACCTTAGCATCGAAACCTTACATTAATCCTTTAGTCCACTTCAATATCAAAATACACAAAGTAAAAAAAAACAGTAGCTAAAAAACAGCGGAAGAGTAGCTTATCACAAACTGGCATATAGTTACATCGGAAAGTGCAATTCATTTGAAATTATTATTTCCTGAGTCGGTTTTTTTTCTAACAAGCTGACTGTACAAGTGTAATCTGAAGTATATAGTATATGTAGGATGTATTTCATTTTTTCTGTTTAATTATTCACCACACAGTCATTTATTCAATGCAGATAATATTGCAAAGAAAACAACAACAACAAGAGGGCCATGATGGCCCTGGGGTCGCTCACCTGAACATAGGCCCCCAGGGCCGGGCCAGTTTAAACCAAAGGGCTTTTATTTGAACAAACTTGGAAGACACCCATTAGAAGATGTTTCATGCTTAATATCTTAGCTCTAGCTCTTTGGGTTCTTTAAGAGAAGATTTTTTTAAGTTTTTACTATATGCATATAGGGAAAATCAATGACCCCCTGGGGCTGGGCCAATTTTGACCCCAGGGCTTTTATTTGAACAAACTTGGTAGACATCCATTAGAACATGTTTTACGCCAAATATCTAAGCTCTAACTCTTTGGGTTTTTTAGAAGAAGATTTTTTTAAGTTTTTACTATATGCATATAGGGAAAATCAATGACCCCCTGGGGCAGGGCCAATTTTGACCCCAGGGCTTTTATTTGAACAATATTGGTAGACACTTATTAGAACATGTTTCATGCTTAATATCTTAGCTCTAGCTCTTTGGGTTCTTTAAAAGAAGATTTTTTAAAATTTTTACTATATGCATATAGGAAAAATCAATGACCCCCTGGAGCGGGGCCAATTTTGACCCCAGGGCTTTTATTTGAACAATCTTGGTAGACACTTATTATAAGATGTTTCATGCTTAATATCTTAGGTCTAGCTCTTTTGGTTCTTTAAAAGAAGATTTTTTGAAGTTTTTACTATATGCATATAGGGAAAATCAATGACTCCCTGGGGCGGGGTCAATTTTGACCCCAGGACTTTTATTTGAACAATCTTGGTAGACACTCATAAGAAGATGTTTCATGCTTAATATCTTTGGTCTAGCTCTTTGGGTTCTTTAAAAGAAGATTTTTTTAAGTTTTTACTATATGCATATAGGGAAAATCAATGACCCCCTGGGGCGGGGCCAATTTTGACCCCAGGGCTTTTATTTGAACAATCTTGGTAGACACTCACTAGAAGATGTTTCATACCAAATATCTAAGCTCTAGCTCTTTGGGTTTTCTAGAAGAAGATGTTTAAAGTTTTTTCTTTTGGTTGCCATGGCAACCAGAGTTCTGCATGGAATGGAATTCTTTGAACAACTTTGTTAAGGCTTCACACAAGGAACATTCCCGTGAAGTTTCATTATGATCTGCCTTATGGTTTCAGAGGAGATGTCATTTGAAAAGTGTGAACGGACAACGGACGACGTACGACGGACACCGGACGACAGACGACGGACGAAGAGTGATCCTAATAGCTCACCCTGAGCATATGCTCAGGTGAGCTAAAAACCATTATGGCCTTGGAGTTTTCATATAAAGAAATTCTACTGAACAGTTATAATACCGCCTATATGTCTAGAATGAAAACTCGCGAAAAAAATCCTTTTTTAGTCCCTTTCTCCACTACAATATGCAGCAAGTAGAATTATTAATGATTTCTTCCATAAAAGCACTTACATAACCACAGAATTTTTTATTATATAGTAATCAAAAGATGGAACAAACATGTGTGGGAGGTACCAATTACAACAATGGAATGTTGAGAGCTAATGTTCAGGATTTATATATAGCTACTCCATCAGGTCAGACCATAAAATAGTAACAAATATTCAGATATAACTCTTCTTTTAAGTCTTTCACATTATATTACCATACTGTTACTAATTTTACATGTTTTCCACAAAAATCTTACCAGTTCGAAATACAGTACATTACAAATTTTATTTTTTTTTAATTCTAACTTTGAAACAAGGAACATCGCAATGCGATGCAACCAGGTTTTCAGCAAAATATTTCACAGAAGCTTTGTCATGAAGGGGCATTTGTTTTTAATTGAACTTTTAGGAGGAATTATGGCTTTTTTAATATTCCTCAAACAAAAAAGATTGAGAAATTTTATGTTGTCTATTCGCCTTATTTTCCCAAATGTTTTAGAAAGGTAAACAGTACTTTATTTTTGCTTAATTTTTGCATTTTTGCGTCTCTTGTCATTTTCTTTTGTCAACAATATTGGCGTGTGGTGTTTTGTGCGATATCAAGAAAAGTATGTTCACAATTTTAAAAAAATACTTGAATGATGTCTTGGAAGAAACATGGGAATTTAGTGAGCGCCAGGGCACTTGATGACAAAGCTTCTGTGAAAGTTTGGTCAAAATCCATTGAGAAATGTAGGAGAAGTTGAGCACTGTAGAAATTGTTCACGATATATTCTGTATAAGGAAAAAATATACAAAGGGCCATAATTCGGTCAAATATTATCCAATCACAAAACCCCGACAATATGTGCCAGGCACTTGATAACAAAGCTTCTAAGAAAGTTTGGTCAAAATTCGTTGAGAAATGTATGAGGAGTTGCGCACAGAAGAAATTGTTCACTATATATTCTATATAAGGAAAAAAAACAAAGGGCCATAATTAGGTCAAATATATACCAATCGCAAAACCCTGGCAATATGTGTCAGGGCACTTGATGACAAAGCTTCTGAGAAAGTTTGGTCAAAATCCGTTGAGAAATGTAGGAGGAGTTGCGCACAGAAGAAATTGTTCACTATATATTTTATATAAGGAAAAAAAACAAAGGGCCATAATTAGGTCAAATATTATCTAATCGCAAAACCCTGGCAATATGCGCCAGGGCACTTGATGACAAAGCTTCTGTGAAAGTTTGGTCAAAATCCGTTGAGAAATGTAGGAGGAGTTGCGCACAGAAGAAATTGTTCACTATATATTCTATATAAGGAAAAAAAAACAAAGGGCCATAATTAGGTCAAATATATACCAATCGCAAAAACCCTGGCAGTATGTGTCAGGGCACTTGATGACAAAGCTTCTGAGAAAGTTTGGTCAAAATCCGTTGAGAAATGTAGGAGGAGTTGCGCACAGAAGAAATTGTTCACTATATATTTTATATAAGGAAAAAAAACAAAGGGCCATAATTAGGTCAAATATTATCTAATCGCAAAACCCCGACAATATGCGCCAGGGCACTTGATGACAAAGCTTCTGTGAAAGTTTGGTCAAAATCCGTTGAGAAATGTAGGAGGAGTTGCGCACAGAAGAAATTGTTTACGCCCGCCCGCCCGTCCGCCCGCCCGCCGACATACCTCAATCTAATAACCAGTTTTTTCCTTCGGAAAACCTGGTTAAAAATACATTCAGCAATTTTTTTCATTGAGAGCAGTATCATGTCAAAATTCTAAACCTTCTCTCAAGTACCATATCAAGATATTAATCGTTAATAAAAATTTATCTCAAAGATCAATCAGGTAATCTATAAATCAATCGTGAAAAATCTATCATAAAAATCGGAGTGACACGTAACAGCAAGGAGCCGTCCAGCCAATCTAAACTTTCTAAATCCGGATTAACTTAAATCTTTTAGAAATCCTAATGTGTGAAAATATACTTATATAAGAAAACTATACAAGACTTGATGATCCCCAAGGAATGCCAATAATCAGCTGTGTTGTTAAAAGTTTAAATTTGCAAGAAGACAAGACACTTTAATCTCCTTAAGATATGATACGCCATGTTCTCCACTGTGTCTAACTGGTAATGCAGAATGAAACCAGGAATAAAACACCATGAATACTATAATGTATTCCACTGTGTCTAACTGGTAATGCTTAATGAAACAAGGAATTAAATGCCATGAACACTATGTATTCCACCATGTCTAACCAATAACGATAAATGTAACAAGAAATAATGCACCACAATGGTTATTATTCCACAGTGTCTTACTGGTAATGCTGAAAGAGATTAAAATGGGTGCTGAATTTTATTTTTTTGAAAGACAAAAAAACACTTAAATCACTTAAATCAATGATGTATATTCCATTGTGTCTAACAGGTAATGCTAGAATGTTGAAAGTTTTGATATAGTAAAAACCAGAGACAGTAGATTACCTTAATATGATTACAATTAAACAGAATTCAACAAACAACTGACCCAAAGAACAGATTATCTAATCCACTTGTCAGAGGTTTAATTCATAGTATCAATGTATGTGGGCGCTGCTATGTAACCAATACTTTCAGAAACTAATAATTGTTACAAACAGAAAATGATTATAGAAAGTAGTTTGACTTTGGCGGTATTCAGCCGGAATTTGAAATGCAACATAGAATCAAATATTAATCAAGTAACAGGTTTTGCCATTTAGTTGATTACTGTATAAAATGATGTCATCCTTAATAAAATATAAATGATCAATCTTAAATTTTCTGGGAAAGTGGATAAATTTTTTCCTTAAACATAACGTCAATATGTTAAAATTGTAATGAGATTGCAATACGTCTATAGACTGATGAACTTCAATTAAGTCATTAAGTTTGAAACCTTGAAACAGAAGGTATTCTGGGGTGGGAGACTGGTGTTGGTTGGGTGTGTGGCTTTAAGAACCAGTAGCCAATGGCCCTTAATAACAGATTGAAGTGACTTAGGTAGGGGTGGTGGCAATTAAAGCTGAAAACAATCCATATATGAATAATATGCCCATTAGCTGTAACAAAGTAACAATGAAATAAATATTATAAAAGGCATTTGGTACCAATCAAATTTCAGGTAAACTACAGCATTGTTTACATCACTGCACAAGGCACAGTGCAATCTCTTCAAAGTTTTCTCTACCTATAAACAAACCTGCATTGTTGATAGCAAAGTAAAACCTTTCCCTAGCACAACACATAATGTAAGTATTAAATTTATAATGTTAAAAACTTCTCCAAAGTCAATATAGGGAAAGGTTGCCAGAAACCAGATCTGTATCTCCAATATAAACAATGGCTAACAGTCAAGTTCTTGGAAAGGTTTTGCCTAACATAAACTATAAACAATAACTTACAATTAGCCGGATGTAATATACATGTTTAAATCATTCAACACCTGATGTACAGCAAAAATAGTTTATAACAAATGTATATCAATATATATATATACCATTAATACAGAAAAGAATCATTTTGAATTGACAAGTTAAAGTTTTAATATTAAGGCTTATCCAAGTATCCAATACCTCAAACTTGACTCATGAAATATAAATAAAACTTCCAATATTTTGGAACTTAGACCATTTTAAAACCTTAAGCATTCTAAGAGCTCCTAAGTTCTTCTTCAGATATCAATATACATAAATATAGTTGAAATTTTTCATTCAAAAAGTGCATACATCTTCTGGCCATACATGATAAGCAAAGACATTATTTGAACAAAATTACAACAACCTCCACAGAATTCCTAGGCAATAAATTTACAACTACGATATTTTTTCATGAATATTCAGAAACCAACATTTGCAACTGACCTTGACAGAAGCAACAAATCACACACACACATAAAATTCTTATCACACCTTAAAACTTATATTCCTGAGAGAACATCCTTTCATATATACAAAAATTATATCCAACTATAAAAGTGCACAGCTTCAAACCTTAACTCACTAGTACACAAATTTAAAGAACATTCCTTGAATCTTTCAAATTCCAAAACAACTTGGCTTAGTTAATCCGATTTTTTTTACAGAGATTATGGCGCATATTTACACTAGATTCTTCAAACTTCCGAAATACTTCTGCCTCTATGAGCCTAGATATATATACTGTTGTAATCTATGAATGCTAAATCACCTTTCTCACTGTTACCTTTATGTTACCTTTATAATTGATCAAGCATCTAGTGAAACAGAGGTAAAGGTAGAGTATATACCCCTAACATATTCTGATGGCAGATTGTGTATGCTCTAAGAGAGAGGGGAACAGAGTTTCTATCATAGATATAGGAAATAAACATACTGGTAACAATCTGCAAACTTAATTATAAAGTAATGCATATAGGAAAATACTGACTGCCTATCCCTTATTATGAGTAAAATTATAAAATACTTATTGACATGGAAAAGCAGATTTTACAGTAAAGTAAGCCAACAAGGTCCCTTCCATGTTGTTATGATAATCATAATTACATAAAAATGTATAAACAATTCAACTTATCTAGGCTACAGTCAGGTATAGGGTGATAGGTGACTATATTTGATAAGGTCAAAGTGTTATTTTACATTGTTTTATTCAGCACAATACTGAATTCAATTAGTACCAGTACATTGCTGTCAAACCTATATTGGACAAGGCACTAGAAGAGGCCTTCTGTTTTAATGAACAAAACGAAAGATAGGTACTGGAGTCCAGACATACACTTGGTGAACATGTTTTTATTTTTTTGCCAACTAGAACACACACGCTACTTAGATTTTCCAGGTAAGTTAACACAGAACTGCTAATTAGATTGCCTATAGTAGACAACCATTTTTCTGCCTGGTTAACAGAGATAATGCCGTGAGCAACAGAGATTATCTTATCACTCTCTCAACTTGAAATTTTTCGAACATTTCTTGCAAAATTTCACATAAGCAATAAGCACCTGTATCAACCGAATCTTCACATAATACTGAAGCACCTAAATATTGTGGTTAGAGCCTCAGCTCTTTAAAATTATGGTAAAATCATGTTCCTATAACATAATTATATTTACACAGATTCTCAAGTGAATTCTACATTTAAACAATCACTTGCAGTCAAATAAAACTTGATTTCATTTTTTGTCAGAAAGTATAATTTGTAAAAGAAAAGCCATTACAGATTGCTTAGCAACCAACAATGCAATATACTTCTTGTGAGATATCACAGATCTATCATTCTTTTTGATGAGTTATAAAACAGTTTATTTTCCTTTTCATGTATCAGTGGAGAATTAATTTATATGAATACTGTTATGCCAGTAGTAACCAGTTTGTCCACAACTGACTGTCAACTTCTCCACACAAAGCATTTAAACTATGGTGGAGACATACCTGTATGCCAAATAACTAAGTTTTTGCCAACCAAACATAATCACATGCCTTGTCCAGGATATTGTAACTCTGATAAACATCTTTATTTTGTAGTTGCTCCAATTACTTTAGCTAACAGAATGGGCTACCCCAGAAACTTGAAAGAAATTAACAATTCCTCACCTTTAGTGCAGTTATGGCTTAACTCCTTCTATAGCTTAATAGGAGTTAACCTGTTACTGCACTATGGTGACAAATTAGTTGAATGAAAAGTATAAAAATATCCACATAAATCTCAAGACATGTATATTATAATACAGCATGAATGCCACTTGATTCTGCAAACTCTGTATGTAACTGCAAATGATAGTTATCTCTTATCCCTAGGATATCACTAAACAATACCTGATATTGTATAATACACACAAGTAACTATCTTATCTTCTCTAATATTAGTTATCACAGAGTTATCTTTCTGTCTGGTAAATATTCTATGTCTTTCCACTTAAAAACCTTGCAACAAAATAAGACAAAAACAAAATCACAAACTACATGTATATCCTCTGTATTGAAGCTTTGTTTTCTTATTCTCTTATTTTCTTTAAAAAAAAACAATACTTTTAGTAGAATCCCCTCTGTTATTCTGTGATTCCTTTACATTTCCAAAACAGTATCTATGTAGAAACATCACCCAAAGCAAAAAAAAGCAAAAAACAATGAACAAAGAAGGTTGTAAAGCTAATTAATATTGACAAGGTTAATTGACCATTCCTGCATATATTAAATAGTTAATTGATTAAGATGTCAACAGAAGCCCCAAATTGTACTGAAAACATGACAAAGGGAAATAAAACAGGTGGTATATTTTTGCCTCATATGTCACCTTGTTAAGAGACCATATCCAAACTATTCCTGAGTATAAAACTTGTCCGAACAGTCAAATTGCAGGTCATTTCCAGAGTTTCAGTATGACCTGGTAGCCAGTTTAATTCCTCTGCAGCATGTTATAGCCTATGGTATTTTCTTGACATCAATCTCTGGCTGGTACTTATATGTCCTTCTTTTATAAACACTTCTTTCAAGCATATTATGAAACTCCTCCTTATCTTTTGAGACCCTTTCAAACATCAAATTATGGATGGGTTATATTTTTCTATAAATTGTTCCAAAGTCTAAATACGTCAAAGGGTATAGGAAATAATTTGGGTGGTACTAAAAACTTAATCAAAATTGTGACAGAGACGCCAACCCCTGGATGAGTAGGATAGCTCAGCATATAGTCAAGCTAAAAACTAGTGTGAAAAAGAATTAAGTCAAAATACTACATGCAACTTTCCACATGAAAAACTACTTAAAACCATTTCTGTATGTAATAAACCTGACGCTATGATTATGAAAATTCAATAAAATCAGGACAATTGTAATTGAGATGGACTTCATAGCGAATTAATTGACATCAAAGACAATGTATCTGTCGGTATCCAGTTCATACTATACCTCTTTGTCAGAGTCTGATTTAAAATACTACAGAAAAACAATGGTGAATCTTGTTGACAGATACTGGCTGTGTATTCTTGTTTAACCTTGGTCAACATTTATTATTAGCCCTTGGCTATATATATGCATGTAAGTGAATTATAAAAATATCAGTGTCAATATCTATACATTTATCTCTCTGAATCAACCATGTTAACTGTCTACCTTCTATTATACCCCAGCCAAACCAACTACGGTGAACATATAAAAACTTGGCAGTGCAAGCACCTGAATCTTGGTGTTAGAGTAATTACATTGGCACCAAATCAACTCCATAATTGAAACGATACTTCTGCCACATCAATTCTGTTCATACTTG